>NC_053023.1:4218396-4382847 GCF_003073215.2 Triticum urartu
AGAAAACATCGGTATCCATAAAAGATTTAACACAATAGAACTTAGGTGTCATACCTGACTCCTTACCTTCATCGAGATCCCAATCTTCAGAGTTGCATTTAATTCTATCCAATAAATTCCATTTGAATTCAATAGTCTTCATCATAAAAGAGCCAGCACAAGAAGTATCGAGCATGGTGCGATTGTTATCACAAAGCCGAGCATAAAAACTTTGAATAATTATTTCTCTTGAGAGCTCATGATTGGGGCATGAATATAACATTGATTTAAGCCTCCCCCAAGCTTGAGCGATGCTTTCTCCTTCGCAAGGCCAAAAATTATATATATAATTGCGATCACGATGAACAAGATGCATAGGATAAAACTTCTGATGAAATTCCAATTTCAATCGTTTGTAGTTCCATGACCCCGTATCATCACATAGCCTATACCATGTCGATGCATCTACCTTCAAAGATAAAGGGAAGGCCTTCTTATTAACAACCTCATCGGGTATACCTGCAAGCTTAAATAATCCACAAACTTCATCCACATAGATTAGATGCTCATCAGGATGCTTTGTTCCATCTCCCGCAAAAGGATCAGCAAGCAGTTTTTCTAACATACCCGAAGGAACTTCAAAGGGAACATTTTCATTTTCAATAGGTTCAATAAGTTGAGGAGCAACTCTTTGCTCTACTGGTCGTGGTGAAGATACCCCGAACAAGCCCCTCAGAGGATTACTTTCCATAGTAACAAGTAATAGTAAATTTCAGCACACTATATAAATTTTTCCTTACCAAATTCCACCTACCAAAGGCGCTTCACTCCCCGACAACGGCGCCAGAAAAGAGTCTTGATGACCCACAAGTATAGGGGGTCTATCGTAGTCCTTTTGATAAGTAAGAGTGTCGAACCCAACGAGGAGCAGAAGGAAATGATAAGCGGTTTTCAGCAAGGTATTCTCTGCAAGTACTGAAATAAGTGGTAACAGATAGTTTTTTGATAAGATAATTTGTAACAAGCAACAAGTAACAAAAGTAAATAAAGTGCAGCAAGGTGGCCCAATCCTTTTTGTAGCAAAGGACAAGCCTGGACAAACTCTTATATAGAGAAAAGCGCTCCCGAGGACACATGGGAATTATCGTCAAGCTAGTTTTCATCACGTTCATATGATTCGCGTTCGGTACTTTGATAATTTGATATGTGGGTGGACCAGTGCTTGGGTGCTGTTCTTACTTGAACAAGCATTTCACTTATGATTAACCTCTATTGCAAGCATCCGCAACTATAACAAAAGTATTAAGGTAAACCTAACCATAGCATGAAACATATTGATCCAAATAAGCCCCTTACGAAGCAACGCATAAACTAGGGTTTAAGCTTCTGTCACTCTAGCAACCCATCATCTACTTATTACTTCCCAATGCCTTCCTCTAGGCCCAAATAATGGTGAAGTGTTATGTAGTCGACGTTCACATAACACCACTAGAGGCTAGACAACATACATCTTATCAAAATATCGAACGAATACCAAATTCACATGACTACTAATAGCAAGACTTCTCCCATGTCCTCAGGAACAAACGTAACTACTCACAAAGCATATTCATGTTCATAATCAGAGGGGTATTAATATGCATAAAGGATCTAAACATATGATCTTCCACCAAATAAACCAACTAGCATCAACTACAAGGAGTAATCAACACTACTATCAACCTACTAGTACCAATCCCGGACTTGGAGACAAGAATTGGATACAAGAGATGAAATGGGGTTTTGAGAGGAAATGGTGCTGGTGAAGATGTTGATGGAGATTGCCCTCTCCCAATGAGAGGAGCTTTGGTGATGACGATGATGATGATTTCCCCCTCCCGGAGGGAAGTATCCCCAGCAGAACAGCTCTGCCGGAGCCCTAGATTGGTTCCGCCTCGTGGCGGCGGAGTCTCGTCCCGAAAGGTTGCTTGTGATTTTTTCCTCGGTGAAAGACTTCATATAGCAGAAGATGGCCACCAGAGAGCCAACAGGGGGCCCACGAGGCAGGGGGCGCGCCCCCACCCTCGTGGTCAGGTGGTGGCCCCCCTGACGTATTTCTTCCGCTCAGTATTTTTTATTATTTCCAAAAATGACTTTCATGGAGTTTTAGGACTTTTGGAGTTGTGCAGAATAGGTCTCTAATATTTGCTCCTTTTCTAGCCCAGAATTCCAGCTGCCGGCATTCTTCCTCCTTATGTTAACCTTGTAAAATAAGAGAGAATAGGCATAAGTATTGTGATATAACGTGTAATAACAGCCCATAATGCAATAAATATCGATATAAAAGCATGATGCAAAATGGACGTATCATCCACAAAAACACTTTTCCACCGCCGCAACCTTCTGTTCCCGTGAGATCCCATCTAGGAGCCTTTTCCGGCATCCTGTCGGAGGGGGATTCAATCACGGAGGGCTTCTACACCAACGCTATTGCCCTTCCGATGAAGCGTGAGTAGTTTACCTCAGACCTATGGGTCCATAGCTAGTAGCTAGATGGCTTCTTCTCTCTCTTTGATTCTCAATACCATGTTCTCCTCGATGTTCTTGGAGATCTATCCGTTGTAATCTTCGTTGGCGGTGTGTTTGTCGAGATTCGATGAATTGTGGATTTATGATGAACTTATCTATGAATATTATTTGAATCTTCTCTGAATTCTTTTATGCATGATTTGGTATCTATGTAATTCTCTTTGAACTATCGGTTTGGTCTGGCCAACTAGATTGGTTTTTCTTGCAGTGGGAGAAGTGCTTAGCTTTGGTTTCAATCTTGCGGTGTCCTTTCCCAGTGACAGTAGCGGCAGCAAGGCACATATTGTATTATTGCCATCGAGGATAAAAAGATGGGGCTTACATCATATTGCTTGAGTTTATTCCTCTACATCATGTCATCTTACTTAATGCGTTACTTTGTTCTTCATGAACTTAATACTCTAGATGAAGGCAGGAGTCGGTCGATGTGTGAAGTAATAGTAGATGCAGAATCGTTTCGGTCTACTTGACACGGATGTGATGCCTATATTTCATAATCATTGCCTTAGATATCATCATAACTTTGCGCTTTTCTGTCAATTGCTCGACAGTAATTTGTTCACCCACCGTATTATTTGCTATCTTGAGAGAAGCCTCTAGTGAAATCTATGGCCCCCCGGGTCTATTTTCCTCATTATATTTTCAGATCTATATATTAAAAATACCAAAAACACATTGTTGCAATTTATTTAATTTTATGTTTTAGTAATCTTTTACATCTATCTCTATTAGATCTCACTTTTGCAAGTGACCGTGAAGGGATTGACAACCCCTTTATCGCGTTGGGTGCAAGTGTTTGATTGTTTGTGCAGGTATTAGGTGATTTGCGCGTTCTTCTCCTACTGGATTGATACCTTGGTTCTCTAACTCAGGGAAATACTAATCTCTACTTCGCTACATTACCCTTTCCTCTTCAAGGGAAAAACCAACGCAAACTCAAGAAGTAGCAGCCGACAACTGGACTTCTGGACTGAAAATGAGCAAATCTGTGATCCCTATTCTGCACAACTCCAAATTTCCTGAAACTTTACAGAGAATTACTTTGGAATATATAAAAATATTGGGGGAAGAAATACCAGGAGGGGAGCCACCAGGTGGCCACAAGCCTGGGGGTCGCGCCCCCTGAGCTTGTGGCCCCCTGGCTAGCCTCTGGTGCCCATCTTCTGCTATATGAGGTGTTTTGACCTAAATAATAACAAGAAGGCTTTCGAGACGAAGCGCCGCCATCTCGAGGCGGAACCTGGGCAGAAGCAACTACAGCTCCAGCAGAGCGATTCTGCCAGGGAAACTTCCCTCCGGGAGGGGGAGATCGAAGCCATCGTCATCACCAACGATCCACTCATCGTGGGAGGACCAATCTTCATCAACATCCTCACCAGCACCATCTCCTCTCAAATCCTAGTTCATCTCTTGTATTCAATCTTTGTCTCAAAACCTTAGGTTGGTACCTGTGGGTTGCTAGTAGTGTTGATTACTCCTCGCAGTTGATGCTAATTAGTTTATTTGGTGGAAGATCATATGTTTAGATCCTTAATGATATTCAATACCCCACTAATCACTATAACATCCCAAAATTCTAAATTTTGGAATGCTATATTAAATAAATATTTATTATTGTTTGTTTGATTTGTTGTGTGATTGATTGTGTGAAATTGAGTAGAATTTGAAACTTTTTGAAAGTTGGATGAGAGGGAATGAAATGACTTTCCCAAACTTTCAACCTTGCATTTGGATCTGAGTGAATTCAAATTCAATTCAAACACAAAACCCTAGAGTGAAGATGACATGACTTATTCCATTTGAAATGAAAAGGGTTTGGAAAAGATTTGAATTCCATATGAAAATATTTCAAACTCAGAAACTTTATGCAACTCAAATGATTTTCTTGAAAGAGATAAATGACTTCTTCAAGTTATATGAAATATGAGTTGGAAGTTTAGAGGAATCGAATTGAAAGTTCATTTGAAGCTATTTGATTTTCAGATTTCAAAACCTCTGCAAATATTCAAAAAGAGAGAAACAATATGAACTTCAAATATTTAGAAGCATTTGAAATATTTTGGCCAAGGGAAAAACAGGAAAGACTTGAAATTGG
Organism: Triticum urartu; assembly: GCF_003073215.2. Taxonomy (NCBI): domain Eukaryota; kingdom Viridiplantae; phylum Streptophyta; class Magnoliopsida; order Poales; family Poaceae; genus Triticum; species Triticum urartu. The sequence continues at coordinate 4,223,039 of NC_053023.1, forward strand.
TTTGAAATCCAAATTCAAATCCAATTGGGAGTTATTTGGTTTTTATTCAGATTATTTTTCTCCAAAAATAAAATATATGGAAAAATAGGGTAAAATGATTCACTGCAATAGAAAAGTGGAGAAAAATAATTTTGAAATCACTTTGGTACTTTAAAAATGATTTTTATTGGGTTTTATTGCAACAGTAGCACTGTTTGCCTTATTTGATTTTTTGTTCATTTTATATGGACTTGAAAAATAGTTCATGTTTTAGGATTTATTTTTCTGAGTATTTTGATGTATTATACGCCTATATACTCCCTTCGTTTCTTTTTAGTCCGCATATAAGGTTTGTCAAAGTCAAACTTTGTAAAGTTTGACTAACTTTATATTAAAAAATATAAACATTCACATTATAAAATCAATATTATTAGATGCACCATGAAACACATTTTCATACTATATAGTTTTATTATTGTAGATGTTCATATTTTTTTTATATAAATTTGGTCAAACTTTGTGCAGTTTGACTTTGACCAAATCTTATATGCGGAGTAAAAAGAAACGGAGGGAGTAATATTTTTCTTTATTCTGTTTATTTTGTTTTTGTTCTTGTTTAAAAGAAAAGGGTAAAGGTTTTAAATTAGGAAACCCCCGGTGCGGCCCACTTCTCTCTCTCTCTCACTCACCTGTTGCCCACTGGCCAGCCGGCCTGGTTGCGTCGCTGCAGATAGCAAAACCCGAAGGGATCGGGCACCTGGTCCGATCGATTCCTCTCTCTCTCTCTCTCTCGCTGACGCTGGGCCCTGCCCACCTTCTTCCTCATGCCACACCCACCCGGTGCCGTCACCTTCGGATCCTCCGGGATTTGATCTCCCCCGATACGCCCCCTCTCCCAAGACTCTGCCCCTATATATAACCCTCTCCCCTCGTTAGATCCCCCCTAAACCCCCCTCCAACACCGCCTAAATCGCCACCGATTGCTCACCGGAGTCCGAGACTTGCGCCACGCAAATGACACCCTGGAACCCGTTCTCGACCACCTCACCCCTCCCTGAGTCCACCAACTGCCCCTCGCAAGCTCACCCGCACCTCCCCAACCCCTCGCCCGAGCTTCAACGCCTCCAGAACGCGCTCGTCGTCGACCACCGTACGTCATCATCACCGTCACGCTCACCACCGTCGCTTCCGCGGTCACCGCGCCATGCCGAGGCCACCTACATGCTCGTCACCGTCGCCCACGTCGAACGGAGCCCTCCCTAAAGCCGGAGACCCATGGGTGGAGCCTCCCACGTCAACCCCGAGCCACCACCGCCGCCGACGACCTCGCCGAAGTTCACCTACACCATGGTGAGCTCTCCACTCCCCCTCCACTTCTAGATTTGCATTGGACGCATTGGATTAGATCGTTTTTTCTTTAAACGATGAAGCATTTTCTGTTAGATACCGTCCGTCCGCCCATGGTGCTCGAACACTCGCCTCGCTGGCCCAACTAGAGGGCGACACGTGGCCCTTGCCCGCTCGGTAGGTTTTTAGGTTTTCTGTTTCTCTTTTAGTTTACAGAAATAGTTCTGAATTAAGATTTTCTTATAACTTTACGTTTTAGATCCAAATTGAGTGATTATTTTTCCATTAGATTCAAAATTTGTTGAACTTTCTGTTGGTGCACTTGGATTTCAAATTGAGTATTTTAATTTGAATTTGATGAATTTTTTCAAATCACTATTTTGGCCGTATCTTGAGTTTTATAAAATATTTTTGATTGATTCTTTTTGCTACTTTTTTATTGTTTTGTCTATCCAGTAGCATCTAGTGATCTATTTTTAGTTTATTTTAAATTAGGTTTATTGCAAAAATAGTCTTATGTAGTTGTTTTAGTCATATAATTAGTGTTTTTAATTATTCTTAGTTAATTCTTTTTGTAACTTTTTAGCTGGTGTTAGATGTTTCTGTTAGACTACAGTAGATAAAATTTTGTAGTTATTCATTAGTATTTAGCTACTGTTTTTGTGTTTGCTTGTTTAGTTCATAGTGATAGTTGATAAAAATAGTTTTATTAGTTTTAAAAGTAATTCTTTTTTCAGTTAAGTTATGTTGTTATTGTTTCTGTTATTTAGGAGTAAATTAGTTTCATAATTATTTTAGTATTTTTTACTATTGTCTTAGTGTTTTTCTAGTTGTTATAGTGTTAACTAGTTAGTTATAATAGTTTTCATACTAGTTCTTTTTGCTAGTAAATGCTTTAGTAAATTATTTTCTGTTGTTTCATTAGAATTATATTTTCTTTGCCGTAAAAAAGTTATCATAGTAATTTAGTGTTGTTATGAGAGTATTGACTGTTATTGTGTGAGCTGGTTTCTCCCTTATTTTCTTGAAGTTTTCTTTGGAATTCTATTTGGTTTTCTTTGACTTCATTATTGTTTTATTTATTGCTTTTTGATTGTTATTTTGATTGCTAGTATTGATTGCTAGGATTATTGTTTATGTGAATACAATGTTTGACTATATAGATTTTTTTGAAGTGACGAATAGTTTATCAAAGATTCTGAGAGCGTTATTATCTTCATCAAGTAATACCAGGCAAGTTCACTTTGACCATGTTCTTCATACCTATGTTTTTACATGTAGTGCCACCCTTTTTTATCATTCCCTCTAGTAGTGTTACTGAATTCTTGTAGTTGAGTAGAATGCATGAGGTAGGAACCCATCTCCCTGTTACCAAGCCCGGGACGTATATAGTTTTACTGATACGCTATTGTAGACGGGGATTGGTATGAGTGCTCGGGAGTGGTGTGAAGGAGGACTCTACGTCAATGACGACAACTCCGTGATGGCATCTCCAAGGACTGCATCTTCAGGACCTCAAGACTTCATGACTCGAGATAAGAATTCACTATTCCTCTGGGTGAAGAATGGTTAAGAAGCGTATATGGTGCGCCCAGTACTCAGTGATTCTAGAGAAGCGTCGTGATACCATGCGGAAAGCTCCACCCAGGCTCAAAGAGACGGAAGAATACTTCATGCCCGGAAGCTTACCTGTGCAACCGCAAGTCACTATGGGCTCTGGCTTGGTTGACCTTAGTGGTGACTCTGGCTGGGACGGTGCCAGCAGATGTAGAACTATGGTAGGATTATATTGGATGGGTACCGGACAATGGTCAGAGGAACTCTTCGGAAGACCATGTTTCGGTCATCTTGTTCTACAACATCATGAAGTGCGAGAACGTAAAAAGAGGGATCGAATCTTGCGGGGAAAGTGTACAAACCTCTGCAGAGGGATAAAACCTAATCGATTAGCCGTGTCCACGGTTACAAACAAATTGAGCCTCTGGACTTGGATCTATCTTGGAACTCGCAACACGGGATCAAAAACTTAATTGTGGGCAACTTATGATGATATGGGTTATGAGACATTGGTTGGCGGAACCATGTCATGTATAGGTATCTGCTTTGTAGTGGAGATTCCTGAATATTCCTTTGATGTAGGAAAAATAAAATCAGCTTTTACGCAAACAAAAAATCAGACCCAGAGCCACAAAGCCATATTGCATATAGTATAGTTTTATCATCTATTTTTCTTACAGTGATCTTGCCGGTACATTCAATGTATTGACCTACACAGCTGTAACGTATCATGTTGCAAGATTATTTCTATGACGCATGAGTTTCGTTGTTGGGTTACGGTCTACACTCAACCTGCTGATGGCGTTGATGGGACTCCACACCCGGTTGTTTGTTCCCACTGTTACTTATGAGGTATATATCAGTTTTACATTATTTATACATGTGATTGCACTTTGATATATACATTGATGTACTGTGTGTGCCAGCATACTGGTCCAGGGATGGCACAGATACACAGAGGCTTGACCGTTTGAGGTTGGGTCGCTACAATCATGAACATGAACATGCTTTGTGAGTAGTTACTTTTGTTCCTGGGGACATGGGAGAAGTCTTGTTATAAGTAGTCGTAGGAATTTGGTATTCGTTCGATATTTTGATGAGATGTATGTTGTCTTTCCTCCAGTGGTGTTATGTGAACGTCGACTACATGACACTTCACCATTATCTGGGTCTAGGAGAAGGCGTTGGTAAGTAGCAAGTAGATGATGGTTTGCTAGAGTGACAGAAGTTTAAACCCTAGTTTATGTGTTGCTTCGTAAGGGGCTGATTTGGATCTACATGTTTAATGCTATGGTTAGATGTATTTTAATTCTTCTTTCATAGTTGCAGATGCTTGTGAGAGGGGTTAATCATAAGTGGGAGTTTTGTCCAAGTAAGAACAACACCCAAGCACCAGTCCACCCACATACCAAATTATCAAAGTAGCGAACGTGAATCATATGAGCATGATGAAAACTAACTTGATGATAATTCCCATGTGTCCTAGGGAGCGCTTTGCTTTATATAAGAGTTTGTCCAGGCTTGTCCTTTGCTATAAAAAGGATTGGGCCACCTTGCTGCACTTTTGTTACACTTGTTACCCGTTACGAATTGCCTTTCTACCAAACTATCTGTTATCGATAATTTCAGTGCTTGTAGAAAATACCTTGCTGAAAATCGCTTGTCATTTCCTTCTGCTCCTCGTTGGGTTCAACACTTTTACTTATTGAAAGGACTATGATTGATCCATTATACTTGTGGGTCATCAAGGCTCTTTTCTGGTGCCGTTGTCGGGGAGTGAAGCGCCATTGGTGAGTGGAATTTGATAAGGAAAAATTTATATTATGTGCTGAAATTTACTTTTAGTTTTCACTATGGAAAATAATCCTTTGAGGGGTTTGTTTGGGGTATCTTCTCCTCGATCGGAAGCACAAAGAGTTGCTCCTCAACCTACTGCACCTATTGAAAATATTTATTAGGAAATTCCTTCGGGTATGATAGAGAAACTGTTAGCTAATACTTATGAAGGATGGAACATTACATCCTGATATGCACCTAATCTTTGTGGATGAAGTTTGTGGATTATTTAAGCTTGTAGGTTTACCCGGAGATGAAATTAAGAAGAAGGTTATCCCTTTAACTTTGAAGGGAAGGCATGGTATAGGCTATGCGATGATATTGGAATGTGGGACTGGAATCGATTGAAATTGGAATTTCATCAGAAGTTTTATCCTATGCATCTGGTGCATTGTGATCGAAATTATACATATAATTTTTGGCCTCATGAAGGAGAAAGTATCGCTCAAGCTTGGGGGAGGCTTAATTCAATGTTGTATTCATGCGCCAATCATGAACTCTCAAGAGAAATTATTATACATAATTTTTATCCTCGGCTTTCTCGTAATGATCAACCCATGTGAGGGAGTCCTGGATTAGGGGGTGTCCGGATAGCCGGACTATAACCTTTGGCCGGACTCTTGGACTATGAAGATACAAGATTGAAGACTTCGTCCCGTGTCCGGATGGGACTTTCCTTGGCATGGAAGGCAAGCTTAGCGATACGGATATGTAGATCTCCTCCCATTGTAACCGACTCTGTGTAACCCTAGCCCTCTCCGGTGTCTATATAAACCGGAGGGTTTTAGTCCATAGGACGAACAACAATCATACCGTAGGCTAGCTTCTAGGGCTTAGCCTCTCTGATCTCGTGGTAGATCTACTCTTGTACTATCCATATCATCAATATTAATCAAGCAGGAGTAGGGTTTTACCTCCATCGAGAGGGCCCGAACCTGGGTAAAAACATCGTGTCCCTTGTCTCCTGTTACCATCCGCCTAGACGCATAGTTCGGGACCCCCTACCCGAGATCCGCCGGTTTTGACACCGACATTGGTGCTTTCATTGAGAGTTCCTCTGTGTCGTCACCTTTAGGCCCGATGGCTCCTCCGATCATCAACAACGATGCGGTCCAGGGTGAGACTTTTCTCCTCGGACAGATCTTCGTATTCGGCGGCTTTGCACTGTGGGCTAATTCGCTTGGCCATCTGGAGCAGATTGAAAGCTATGCCCTGGCCATCAGGTCAGATTTGGAAGTTTGAACTACACGTCCGACATCCGCGGGGACTTGATCTTCGACGGATTCGAGCCACAGCCGGGCGCGCCGCACTGTCACGATGGGCATGATTTAGCTCTGCCACCGAACAGTGCCCTGGAGGCCGCACCCGCATAAGCTCCGACCCTTAGTTCGGAGCCAACTCCGCCGATCACGGACGGGTGGCTAGACACCGCCGCGGGGACCACAATCTCAACGGCGATCGAGCCGAACACCAGCCTTATCCTCTGTGAAGCCTGTGACTCCAAGGTGCCAGACTCGTCTCCGGACTCCGAAACCCCCGCGCCCCTGCCAATCAAATCCGATTGGGCGCCGATCATGGAATTCACCGCCGCAGATATCTTTCAGCACTCGCCCTTTGGCGACATTCTGAATTCACTAAGGTCTCTCTCTTTGTCAGGAGAATCCTGGCCGGATTATGACCGATAGGATTGGGATGTGGACGACGAAGAAATTCGACGCCCACCCACCACCCACTTCGTAGCAACTGTCGATGATTTAACCGGCATACTAGACTTCGACTCTGAAGACATCGACGATATGGACGACGATGTAGGAGACGAACCGGAACCAGTGCCCACAGGGCACTAGGCGGCCAGCCCGTCCTACGATGTATATATGGTAGACACACCCAAAGAAAATGACGACGAAGAACGGGAGGACGCAACGAAGGATCGCTCCTTCGAAAAGCAGTCAAAGCGGCGGCGTAAACGCTGCTCCAAGCCCCGCCTTGACAGAGACAGTGGTCATACAGACCCAGCCGCAGAGCAGGGCGAGCCGGCGGACGATGAACAAGGAAACTTGGATAAACAAACCGAACAACCCGTCCCTGGCAAAAATAACAGTCCGGACGACCTCACGCCGGACAAGTTCCTGGAGCAGAGGAACCTCCACAAAAGGCTCATCGCCACTGCGCATAGCCTGAAAAAACAGAAGAGGAAGCTCAAAACTGCGGAAGACGGACTCCGAATCAGGTGGAGCAAAGTACTCAACACCGCAAACAAATACGGCGACAGTCTCCACACAAAGAGCTACCCGAAGCGAAAGCTGCTGCCTGAATTTGATGAGGAGGCCTTAGAGCCCCCGAAATCAAAAAATAAGGAGGCCACCTGGTCGGATAGACGACCCCATGGCCAACATAGAGCGGCAACCGGCGCCGCACACAAGCCAACACGCGATCCACCCAAGGATTTGAATCAAAAAGATGGCCCAGCCAGATCTATCTACGGGCCAAGAAAGAAAGCTCCAGTAAGCAATGCAACGCAACAAATATCCGAACAACACGGCACACCCAAATACAGGGGTGCCGCACACCCTCTATGCTTCACCGATGAGGTGCTGGACCATGAATTTCCAGCGGGTTTCAAACCCGTAAACATAGAGGCATACGACGGAACGACAGACCCTGGAGTCTGGATTGAAGACTATATCCTACATATCCACATGGCCAGAGGAGACGACCTCCACGCCATAAAATACCTACCCCTCAAGCTCAAAGGGCCAGCCCGGCATTGGCTTAAAGGCCTCCCCGAAAACACAATTGGAAGTTGGGAAGAGCTCGAGGACGCGTTTTCGGGCAAATTTTCAAGGGACTTATGTCCGGCCACCGGATGCAGACGATTTAAGTCATATAACTCAACAACCAGGAGAGTCAGCCTGGAAGCTCTGGAACAGATTTCTTACTAAAAAGAACCAAATAGTCGACTATCCGGACGCCGAAGCCTTAGCAGCTTTAAAACACAGCGTCCGAGACGAATGGCTCTCCAGACACCTCGGACAAGAAAAGTCAAGAACAATGGCCGCATTAACAAGCCTCATGACCCGCTTTTGTGCGGGTGAGGACAGCTGGTTGGCAAGATGCAGCACCAGCGACCCAAGTACATCCGAAGTCAGGGATGGAAACGGGAAACCGCGGTGCAGCAAGGATCAGCGTCGGAATAAGGAAAACAGCCCGAAGAGCACGGCAGTCAACGCCGGATTCAAAAACTCGCGGAAGAATCAGAAAAAGCCGCCCCTCAAGGATAACAGGGACGAGCTATCTAACCTAAACAAAATCTTGGACAAGCTATGTCAAATCCACAACACTCCCGGGAAGCCTGCAAATCATACCCACAGAGAATGTTGGGTCTTCAAGCAATCCGGCAAACTCAACACCGAACATAAGGGGCTTGATACACCAAGTGAAGACGATGACGAATCCCACAAGAAGAGCACTGGGAAACAAAAGAATTTCCCACAAGAAGTCAAAACAGTAAATTTACTTCATGTGACAAAAGGGAAAAATAGAGTGGCACCTATAGAGATACGCGCCATGCGGCCTATCACAAAGGACTCTCGCCACTGGTTGTTAAAACCGATCACCTTCGACCAGCAGGATTACTTCGGAAGTATCCGGCACACAGGCTGGGCCGCCTTGGTATTAGATCCGATAATTGATGGATTCCAATTTACACGAGTCCTGATGGACGGCGGCAGTGGTCTAAACCTGCTATATCAGGACACAGTCCGCACAATGGGGATAGACCCAACAAAAATTTGCCATAGCAACACTTCCTTTAAAGGAGTAACGCTAGGCCCGGATGCCCATTGCACGGGTTCTCTCCTACTAGAAGTTATGTCCGGCTTCCCCGATAACTTCCGTAGCGAAAAGCTAACCTTCCACATCGCCCCATTTTCAAGTGGCTATCAAGCACTACTGGGACGTGAAGCTTTTGCCCGCTTTAACGCAATACCACATTATGTGTCTCTCACGCTTAAGATGCCCGGTCCACGAGGCATCATATCACTAAAGGGAAATATTGAGTGTTCCTCCCGTGCAGAAGACTGTGCGGCTGCCTCGACAGCCACACACTAGAACGGCTTCACCAATCAAAACGCCTAAGCAGGTCATTAAGACCACGGACGTGGCTAGACAAGTCCGGCGTCAACATACAATTAATAAAGGCTTAACAGCCATATACCCCTGTACAAGGGGCTTCGCGCATTTAGAACAAGAGACAATAAGGCTCAACTTTACCCATTTTGAATTATACTTTGTTTATTTAGTATAACGTACATTTCGCACGACCTTCTTAAACTAAGTTCCTCTCTTTTTCAGATGAACACCATGCTATACCCATCCAGGACACGGCACAACAGAGACACAGGCGCAGACGTGCAGCAGGGACCCGTTCCAAGGATTCTTTTTAGATTAAGACCCTGCGTAAACCTTTTTTACTGTCTCTTGTTGATACACATCCCCCAGATTCTTAGTATAACCGAGGAGGAGGCTGGCGTCTTGGCATGTGGCCACATCAGAATTTTGCGCGTACCTGCACACCAGGGGCTTATTATCAAGGGCACCGTTCGGCCCGTTTTCATAAAGACCGAATACCTTAGGGAGTGTTCGGCGTCGCGAGTTTGGCCTTATATGCATCAGCTCCGAATCATGTCTTTGGTCAAATGTTGGGTTTGCCCGGCTCCTGTGTTTTGCTGCCTTACGTTCCGCTCTATCGGCTAAGGCAGCACCAGGAGAACTACTGCGATTGTGCCCTGGTTCAGCCAGGCGAGCACCTCAGTAGAGAAAGCCGAAAACTGACTGTCATGATATAGCGTGAGACTGGTCAACCACTCGATGACCTATCGGAATCTTCGGGATTCCTCTGCATTAACGAAGGGTCGTTTCCCGGCCAGGCACACACGCGCCCTGAGTTCGGGCGAGCGTGGCGCCACCAGGGGCTATATAGTAGCCTCATTGTCAAACTCCCATGGCTAAGTGAAAGTGATAAAGCATTATAGTCTGATTTCCTAGTTCGCTGCGCTATCACCTCCATCATGGACCAAGACGTTGGATCAAGTGTGAAAATGCGCCTTCTGCTAACACTCCCGCATTATATGCGTGGGGGCTGAAGCCGACGACTGCCATCTTTCAGATTATATATACATATACATTAACGGCCGAACATGAGGTGTTATAATTCTTGCAGGCACAAGTATAAAAAGCCTCTATGATTCATCCAAATATTGTTTTACAATAATACATGTTATCCTTCGAGCATTGCGTCTCTATTAAACGAGCGCCTTGCAGAACTTCCTGAAAATAGTGCTCGGCAGGCACTCGGCTTCCGTCCGAATCTTGGGATGCAACAGTGGTGGCCTCCATCTCCGCCCAGTATGTCTTGACACGGGCAAGGGCCATCCGCGCTCCCTCTATGCACGCTGACATCTTCATCGCGTTGATATGCGGCACTGCACAAAGGAACTGCTGCACCAAGCTAAAATAACTGTTCGGCTTTGGCCTTTCCGGCCACAGATGAACCACGACATCCTTCATGGCGAGTCCAGATAACCTATTCAGCTCTGCCCACTCGGCCAAACGATCAGTTAACGGAAGCGGACGCTCTGGATTGTGGAACTGCGACCAGAAGAGCTTTTCCACTTCGCGATCTTTCTGATCTCGGAAGTGTTCGGCCGCATCAGCGGCACTCGCAGCTAAATCCAGATATGCGTCCGCCGAACTCCACATCCGGTCCAACGGAGCATATTTAGGATCGCCGAACTTTATCCGCAGCATAAAGGGCTTTCCAGCCGCGATATCTCCGGCCTGACGTAGCTCCTCCTTCATGGCCCTCATCGCAGAACGAGCATCTTTGGCCGCTGTACTGGCCTTCCCCAGGTCCGTCCCCACCGCCTGATCTTCTTTTTCAAACAGCTCGCAGCGGTCAGCAGCGTTCTTTAGCTTCAGAGCCATCTCGGTCATTTCCTTCTTAATTCGGCAGTGAGCAGCCTGTTCGGCTTTCAGCTCCTCAACCGCCTTCAAGGCAGCCGCATCACTTCTCTTGGCTTGCTCCTTGGCTCGGGCAAGTTCCGCCCGAAGATCCTCCACAGCAGCAGCCCCATCTGCATCAAATGCACACATCGTAAGATACTGGTATCAAGCTCCTCTTACCAAGTGTCTCCGGAGAAATCACGTACCATGCGCCTCATCAAGCCGCTTGTTGACAAGCGCGATGTCGGCATCTGCCATGTCAAGTTGCCGCGTTAGCTCGGAAAATTCATCAGTCCGGCTGGCCACCGGACACTTCGCCACCTACATAGGATGGCAGTACAATTATACCTGGGACTATGATTCTATGCATACTGTCGTCTTCGACAGCACACAGAGTCTCAGGGGCTACTATCTACACAAGGTGCATCTTAAATATGCGGAACTGTCAAAAGGTACACCACTTCGCGTACCTCAAAACCCGTCAGCAAACTCCTGACAGCCTCGTGCAACCCGCTCTCCGCGGACGAAATCCTTTCAATTACCGTACCCATCAATGTACGGTGCTCCTCTGAGATAGACGCTCGCCCCAGCAGATCCTTCACACCTCCGACCGTGCACCAGGCGGTGCCGGACTCGTTCGATTGTTTTTTTCAAAGCCGGACGCGGAGGGCTTTGGGGGGCCATATGACTGCCTTTCGGCCCGGCCAACGACACCTCAGGGTCGCCCGCCTCGTAAGGCGGCATGGCAGGGGAAGGCGTTCCGCTTTTCATCATCTCTGGAAGAAGATCCCCCAAAGATGAGCTCTGCTGAGAAGGGTTGAGATCCGAACTACAAGGTAAGATTTCGGTCATTTTCCTCAGAAATAAAACAAGGATTTCTCTCATTTTAAACCTCCCCTCTATACGTACGGCTCGATGGAGGGCTGATCCCCTTGAGGGCATAATACGGCCGAGGTCTCCCCCGACACAGGACCCTCTGGCGAAGACTTCTTCCCCCGCTTTGAGACCATGGTCTCCGGGTCTTCAGAGGCGGTCCTCTTCCTCCCCTGAGTAGAGGAATTTTAGATTCCTCCTTTCCGGAAGGCCTCCTTCGGGGAGGCAGTAACTCCCTTGTCCTCCCCTTTGTTTTCTTCCAAAGGCGCGATCTCCAGCATCCTGGTTAATATGGGATCCGGCGAGGTCTCAGGAAGGGGGGCCGGACACCTGATTAGCTTCGCCTTCGCTACCCACTCCTGTTTCAAGGACAACTCTTTTAAGGGTGATGTCGTAATAAATGAACGGATGGTGTGTCCGGGCACAGGGCTACTTACTTGAGTATCCGGACGGTTACAGCTCAGACCTGCGTCCTCCTTAGAATCCGGACACACCACTTGTGGTCCAAAGAACAATTTATACATCTCCACGGGCGTCTTGCCAAGAAAATGTTGGAGAGCTCGCGGTCCCTCCGGATTGAACTCCCACAGGCGGAGGGGGCGACGTTTGCAGGGCAGAACTCGGTGAATTAACATAACCTGCGTCGCCACGACCAAACTGATATCTCTTTCTAGGAGATCTCGGATGCGGCCCTGCAACAGGGGCACGTCATTTGCCGGCCCCCAATCCAGCCCCTTATTGACCCATGACGCTAGTCGTGGCGGGGGACCCGAGCGGAAAGCAGGCGGCGCCACCCACTTGGTGCCCCTAGGAGCTGTGATATAAAACCACTCCCGTTGCCATAAGCTAAACTCCTCTTGAAAAGAGCCCTCGGGCCAGGGGGCGTCCGCATTCTTGCTTATAGCAGCGCCTCCGCACTCCGTGTGCTGTCCCTCGATCATCTTCGGCTCTACTTTAAAGGTCTTAAGCCACAGTCCGAAGTGAGGAGTAATGCGGAGGAAGGCTTCGCACACGACAATGAACGATGAGATGTGGAGGATGGACTCCGGAGCTAAGTCGTGAAATTCCAGCCCATAATAAAACATGAGCCCCCTCACGAAGGGATCCGTCGCGAAGCCTAGCCCTCGGAGGAAGTGAGACATGAACACCATGCTCTCACCAAGCTTGGGAGTGGGAATAACCTGCCCTTGAGCAGGCAGCCTATGCGAGGTTTCGCCGGTCAAAAACCTGGCCTCTCTCAGCTTTAGCACGTCTTCCTCTGTGACGGAGGAAGGCATCCGTCGGCCTCGAAGGTCGGAGCCGGACATCGTCGAAGGTCCGAAGCGCCTAAAATCTGGGGCCTTGGGTGTTGGAACTCGAGGCGAGAGGCGGATTCGATTGAGATCGAAAGAAAGGAGTAAGGTCTTGGTCTCTTTATAAGAGGTTGAATACCAAGAGCCCTCCCCGTGACCGTTTGGGACTCACCTTTGATTGAGGGGACATACCAACGGGCACGCCTGGGTTACCCACGTTCGTGATGATGAGGATCCCGTAAATAAAGGGGACACGATCTCTGCTTCAACAAAGATGTGCCAAGGAAACCGCCTCGCAAAATGCGCTGAGGTGGGGCAATAGAAACGATTCGAATAAAGACTTGGCTGAGGTGTGATGTCACACTACGGAATACGTCAGCAGATCAGATTTGTGGAAATATTACTCTCTACGGTGGTATGTGGAACTTATTTTGCAGAGCCGGACACTATCCTTGTGTTCAAAATATTCTATGAAGTATTCGGAGGAGGAACCCGCCTTGCAATGCCGAAGACAATCTGCGCGCCGGACTCGTCGTCATTGAAGCCTGGTTCAGGGGCTACTGAGGGAGTCCTGGATTAGGGGGTGTCCGGATAGCCGGACTATAACCTTTGGTCGGACTCTTGGACTATGAAGATACAAGATTGAAGACTTCGTCCCGTGTCCGGATGGGACTTTCCTTGGCGTGGAAGGCAAGCTTGGCGATACGGATATGTAGATCTCGTCCCATTGTAACCGACTCTGTGTAACCCTAGCCCTCTCCGGTGTCAATATAAACCGGAGGGTTTTAGTCCATAGGGCGAACAACAATCATACCGTAGGCTAGCTTCTAGGGTTTAGCCTCTCTGATCTCGTGGTAGATCTACTCTTGTACTACCCATATCATCAATATTAATCAAGCAGGAGTAGGGTTTTACCTCCATCGAGAGGGCCCGAACCTGGGTAAAAACATCGTGTCCCTTGTCTCCTGTTACCATCCGCCTAGACGCACAGTTCGGGACCCCCTACCCGAGATCCGCCGGTTTTGACACCGACACCATGCATGCTCGATACTTCTTGTACTGGTTCTTTTATGAAGAAAACTACTGAATTCAGATGGGATCTTTTGAAAAGAATTAAACACAACTCTGAAGATTGGGAGCTCGAGAAGGTAAAGAGTCAGGTATAAAGCTTGAAATTGATTGTGTTAAAACTTTTATGGATACCGATGCTTTTCATAATTTTAGCGCTAAATATGGACTTGACTCTGAGATAGTAGCTTCTTTCTATGAATCACTTGCTACTCATGTTGATCTCCCTAAGGAAAAGTGGTTTAAATAACATCCACCTATTAAAGTAGAAGTAGAAGAACCTACTAAACTTGAACAAGAAATTATTACTTACAGTGCTAATCCACTTATTCCTACCGCTTATATTGAGATACCCCCTTTTCCTATAAGGATAAAAGAACAGGCTAAGGTTTCAACTGTGGTTTGTAATAATTATAAAAGAACACCTACACCCTATGAACAAATTAAAGTTGAACCTAATGTTGCAATGGTCAAAGATCTCTTGGCTGATAATCTCAATGGGCATGTCATTTATTTCTGTGGTGAGGCTGCTAGAATTGCTAAAACAGACGATAAAGATAAAAATAGACCTGTTGTTGGCATGCCCGTTGTCTCTGTTAAAATAGGAGATCATTGTTATCATGGCTTTATGTGATTTGGGTGCTATTGTGAGTTCTATACCGTTTACCTTATATCAAGAAATTATGAATGATATTGCACCTGCTGAGATAGAAGAAATTGATGTTACTATTAAACTTGCTAATAGAGATACTATCACACCACTTAGGATTGTTAGAGATGTTGAAGTCTTGTGTGGGAAAATAAAATACCCTACTGATTTTCTCGTTCTTGATTCCCCACAAGATGATTTTTGTCCTAGTGTGAGTTTTGGTAGACCTTTCTTGAATATGGTTAATGTTAAGATTGATTGCACTAAGGAAACTATTAGTGTAAATTTTGGTGATGTGTCTCATGAGTTTAATTTATCCAAGTTCTGTAGACAGCCTCGTGATAAAGAACTACCTTGTAAATATGAAATTATTGGTCTTACTTATATTTCTATGCCTCCTACTGATCCGTTAGAACAATATTTGCTAGACCACGAAAATGGCATGCATATGAATGAAAGAAATGAAATAGATGAGATATTCTTTAAACAAATGCCTATTTTGAAACATAATTTGCCTGTTGAGACTCTTGGAGATCCTCTTCCACCCAAGAGTGATCCCATGTTTGAGCTTAAACAATTGCCCGATACATTGAAATATGCTTATCTTGATGAAAAAAATATATCATGTTATTATTAGTGCTAACCTTTCAGAGCATGAGGAAAAGAGATTATTGAAAACTCTGAGGAAGTACCGTGCCGCTATTGGATATACTCTTGATGATCTTAAGGGCATTAGTCCCACTCTGTGTCAACACAAGATTAATATAGAACCTGATGCTAAGCCAGTTGTCGATCACCAACGACGATTAAATACTAAGATCAAGGAAGTGGTAAGAAATGAAATATTAAAGCTTCTAGAAGCAAGTATAATCTATCCTATAGCTGATAGCAGATGGATATGTCATGTTTAGTGTGTCTCGAAAAAGAGAGGTATTACTGTTGTCCCTAATGATAAAAATGAACATATCCCACAAAGAATTATAACAGGCTATAGGATGGTAATTGATTTTACAAAACTAAACAAATCTACTAGGAATGATCATTACCCTCTACCATTCATTGATCAAATGCTAGATAGATTATCAAAACATACACATTTCTGTTTTTTAGATGGATACTCTGGGGTTCCCCAAATATCCATGTCACAGGAGGATCAAGAAAAAACTACTTTTACATGCCCTTTTGGTACCTTTGCTTATAGACTTATGCCTTTTGGTTTATGCAATGTACCTGCTACCTTTCAAAGATGTATGAACAGCCGCCTCGCTCCCTTTCTCGCGCGTCGCCGCCTGCCTCCTCCCCACCCGTGTTTCCCTCTCCTCCTTCCCCGCCGCCACCCGGCCTTCTCCCCACCCGCGCCTCCCTCTCCTCCTTCCCCGCCGCCGCCCGGCCTTCTCCCCACCCGCGCCTCCCTCTCCTCCTTCCCCGCCGCAGCCCGGCCTCCTCCCACCCGCGCCTCCCTCTCCTCCTTCCCCGTCGCCGTCAGGCCTCCTCCCCTCACAGCCTCCTCCTTCAACCCCTCCGATCCGGCGCCGCCCAAACCCTAACGCCCCGGCCCGTCCCCGGCTCCCACGGGAGGGAAGAAGGAATGGCGAGGCGAGGCAAAGGCGGCGGCGTACGGGACGCGGCGCGGGCGGCGTGGCCCAGGGGGTCGGCCTCCTCCTCCCCCACGCCTCTCTCCTCTACCCCCAGCGCATAGTCGCGCCGCACGTCTCTTCCTCTCCCGCGTCCATCCCGGCGGCGGTGGCGACTTACAGGCAATGGGCGAGTCCCTGTAGCCATGGCCCGTGGCTAGGGTTTCGGGCTGGGCATTGTCTTCGTCGCCGGCGCGGCTCTGGTGCACTCCGGCGGCTCCTCTTCGTCTCCTCCCTCGTGCCCATGCGTGGCTCCGCTTCCTGCTGGCCATGAGGTACAACCTTGCAGGGGCGCATCGGACTGGGCCTCCTCCTTTTCCGGTGAGTACGGCAAACTAAAGACCACAATGTGAAGGTTCTATGCTTGTAGGTTTTTGGTCTTCTCTGTCCAGAGATGTTGTTGGATTAGGACTACTATATTCCAAAGATTGGGGCCTTTGTGCTCTTTGGTATGGCCAGATTCCAAGTAATAGGAGTTTTTTTTTGGCTGGATGGTCTGGCTAGGTTCCAAAGATGGCACTTTTGGGGGCCTTTTGTGCTACCTTGATTGGAATCGATGGGAGATAGAAGGCTTTAGCTAGGTTCCAAATATTGGAATCTTTTGAATCGGTGGTTTGACTAGGTTCCAAAAAAATGGACATTTGTTGCTGCCTTGTTAGCTTTAGCTGGTTTGCATAAAGTGTGCCTTTGTTGTTTACAAGGGACTTGGTTCTGCTTAGATTCTTGAAGTCATTTAGTAATTAGGAGGTTCTCTTATGATGTGGATTGGGATTAGTGTTTGGGATTATGGATGTGCTGCCAGGAAGGTGAGCAGAGTGAATTATGTGGGCTTTAGTTTGGTCTGGTCCAATTTCTTCCTTGGGTTAGGCTTAGGTTTGGATGCAATAAACTATGTGCCCTCTGGTTTAATTTGGTGCATTACAGTTTACATTCGGGATCAGCAAAGTCGCATGGTTGGTTAAGTAGAAGATGTGGGATCTATGCCTGCTCCAATTATTTGAATTACGTCATGGTTGCAGTTATTTGCATCAAAGTGTTGTTTTCAAGTGCTAGATTAATTTGGTCCTTGCTTACCCATATAATCACATGCCAGATAAGTCACATGGTTGATTAGAAAAAGAGCTTCGAGGGTCTGCGCTTATTGTGGTTGCAGTTCTGCGAATCAAAATGTTATTCTTGATTATCCAGTTGGCTCCCAATTTCCAATTTCTGATTATATGAGGAATTGGTGTTTTACTGCTAACTATATTGTTTGGTTCTTCTATTTTCTGATTCTTTGCTTGATGTGTTTTCAATTGGGAGCTCTCCACTTGGAAGATACCTCCACGCCCAGCCACCTCTTCACCACCATGTGCCAGTCAGCGCACGAGGCGGTGGAACTGGCGGCGCCGTCCAGCGGGAGCATGGACACGGTGTAACCCTTGCTCGTTCGTGTGCGTGAAGTCGAGCATGACTGGGTTGATGGGTGTTGTCGCCGTCGACGGCAAAAGCGCAAGTCACGGCTCACGCTGCTGCTCCGTTGAAGTCACCATCGTGTGCGGTTGTTGTACTCGTGTTGCGCGTGCGCTCAGGTACTGCATCTCAGGTTCCCCTCTCTCATAGATGTCCATATATATAGTTCTGATCTCCTTTTTTCTGCTGCTCCATATAGCGTACAACCGAGTCGTTGATGCAGTGAGAGCTCGGTGTCGTGTCCGCCGGCTGAGCAGCAAGCCGGAGCTGCAAGTCTCTAAACATGGTGGTGCTACTGTGAGGATCTCATGTCTCTCACTCTGTGTATCTTTCATCAGCCCGTTCCACTTTTTGCTAATCATTCATGCCCTTCATGATCACTAAGGCTTTTCTTGGTTTTGTAGCTGTGGATTGTGATTAATAATAATGATGACCCTGGTTAATTATAGGATTTACCATGAGAGCATGAGATCTTTGCACCTGTATGTCTTACCTATTAGTCATTCTGCTAAATAGTAATTACTAAATAATTGTTTCTGATAAATAACGATGCCTTTCTTATACAGGTTTTTTGGTGCGTTTGTGTTCGTCGGCGGGACGGTGCAAGGCGCAACTTCGACGCGGTTCCTTGCCGGTTGGACGGCGTTCACGCGCAACCCCGGCGTGCACTGAGTACTGCCTCGGCTACAACCTCCCTCGGTGAGCTCCATCTTCCTCCTGCTCCTCTGCTTCGGCTACTGTATGGGACATGGCCATGGCTATATTGATCCATCCATCCATCCAAAAATAAGAGATGAAGCATCCACCGAGCTCTCTCAGAGCTCAGGCTGCTTCAGTTTGCTCTTCCCACTCTCACTTACCTTCCCTCTCATGCATGCGCTTGGTTTTTTCCTCATGCAGGCAGGCTGGGTGGGCTCCTCGTTAGCGTCGGCTTTCCCTGCCTGCCACTCCTCTCTAATGGAGCGGACCTTTGGATGCTCCTGCGCCTCCGATCGTGGGCTAGGTAACTCTCTTTCTTTAATGTGCTCGTGGATGTAATAGGATTTTAGTGCAGATTGTCATGGGACAGCTAAAACAAAAAATCTTTAAACCTTTGCTGGGCATTATAATTGAAAAATAACCTAAAATCCTTAATTTCATCAAGCTTGCTATCTAAAAAATGCTTAGCACTATTGCTAATATACCATCCTACGGGTGCTTAAAGATCTACTTATGAATCAGTTGCATTTTCCAATAGGCCAGCTCCTAATCTACGGCTGTTTCGGCTGTTGGATCAGATATGTTTAGTATAGAGTAACCGCATCGAATAAATGTGTACAGAGCATACAGATTAAATATACTTTATAAATGAATATGGGGTAAGCAATGTCGGTTAGGTAATACTCCACTCAAGCTCGCTCTTGGGCTACCGCTAGGTGAGCTAATTGACTCGGGGGTGTCTTTTCTCAAAAAAAAGAGGCTCAACCATGAGAGCATGAGATCTTTGCACCTATATGTCTTACCTATTAGTCATTCTGCTAAATAGTAATTACTAAATAATTGTTTCTGATAAATAACGATGCCTTTCTTATACAGGTTTTTTGGTGCGTTTGTGCTCGTCGGCGGGACGGTGCAAGGCGCAACTCCGACGCGGTTCATTGCTGGTTGGACGGCGTTCACGCGCAACCCCGGCGTGCACTGAGTACTGCCTCGGCTACAACCTTCCTCGGTGAGCTCCATCTTCCTCCTGCTCCTCTGCTTCGGCTACTGTATGGGACATGGCCATGGCTATATTGATCCATCCATCCATCCAGAAATAAGAATAGAAGCTCCTCAGGCTGCACCACAACGATTTGGGATTCCTGGCCATCGGATCGGGTCGCTTGATCGGATCTGGGCCGTCGGGTCGACCCCTGTAACGACCTCGTCCGTCGGATAAAAAAAAGTTACTGCTGGAATGAATAGTTACTCCCATTTCGTGCCACTGCTCGTAAATAGCCTGCCCCGCCGGGGGCATTCTCGCCATTTCGCTTTGTCTTTGGCGGTGGCGTTCGTGCTGGGGCGATGATGATTAACTTTGGCTGGAATAAGTGTGCCTTTGAGCAATCAAGGCACCTGTGGGTATCAAGTTGGATCCTCCCTGTTGTCTCTAGAATCCTTTTTAATCCTGTGATACCTATTGATCTGTCCTTGGATGGTCATTCTTGTTGAGTGATAACCAGGGCAGCTCCATTGTATAAATAGATTGATCCGGTGATAAGAGATGATGGGGGTAGTTTATATGATCGAGAAAAGGCGAATTTGAGCCCACTATGCAATAAAACTGCAGCTACCTCCCCTAATGTGTGTAGTATTGAAGGCAAAAGAGAACTTTTAATGTCTTGATACTTTAAAATTCCAAAAAGGTGCATTCTTCCTTTGCTGGTTACTTAACCATGATTTTTTTTGTTTTGCTTTGGTTCTAGTTGAGATACTAAAGGTTGTTTATATATGAAAATAATAGACACTTGTAGTTTTGTATGCCTCACCTGTAGCTTAGGATCCAGTGTTGTAATGTTTTGCCTGAGTAAAAATAATTCTAATCAATAATAGTGGTTCTATCCTTCTGATTTGAACTGAGAGAGGGCCACTGATTCTTCATCTTAAGGTGACCCCATCTTTCTATGCCTCATGCTCTTGCTGCTCTATGTTCCCTTTTAAAGACTCTTGCTTGCATTTTGGGTTGGTTTTCTGCTCTATGTTCCCTTTTAGCATTTCTTTCCGCTGTTGCTGCATTCCCTTTTTTGGTATATTACATGTTCTTTTTGTATCTCATTTTGCATGTAGCATAACTAAATAATACATTGAGATGAAAGGTTATTTATGATATCGTCGAGAGGAGCAGGCCAACATCCCTACCTCCCTCTTCAACTCCCACCCAACACAATTGTGGTGAGCTCCCCCTCTCATCTACCTGCTATTTGTACCTTCGGTTTTGGATGCATACAAATTGTGTATGCCATGACTGAAACTCGAGCAGCAAATTGTGTGTGCGTGTGTGTGTGCACGCACATCACGTTTTTGTTTAATTTTGGATGGCTCAAACCGGCTGGAGCCAACTTTGTGTGCATGTGAGTGCGCATCCATTGCATGTAAAAATCTTGTGATATTAATGCCCACTACTTTTTATTTCGCTTGTTTCTTACCATCTTCCTTGCTTCTCTGGCTGTTTCATGGTTGGGACGGTGGCGTGGCGTTGGGGTTGTCTTGCGGGTCGGCCGGAGAGGGAGCACACCGAGTGGGCTTCTAAGATGGCTGAGGTGATTATTTGCTCCCTTGTTTGTCTTTCCCTTTGTGATGTGTATGTGCTCATCAAGGGCTTTGTTGTTTTTTAGGAATTTGTCTAGGGTTTCCTGGTTAATCCATTCTGATTTTGGTCTGCTCATGCTCTTGGCTTCCGGACCGTGGTGATCAAGGTGGCACGACGTACAAAGAGCTTTGCTGCTCGCAGGACCAGGAGTGCAGCAGCACGGGGGTGCCGGGAGATGGACGCAGGCCAAGAAGAGGACCATGACCGTACCAAGGAGGTGATGAACACAACAAACAGCCGGTGTTCAGGGTGAGTTTCTTTTGTTCCCTGAATCTCTCTCATGTACGTCCGGCGTTCCTGTATGTGGGTGTGCAACTTGTGCTTGGTCCCTGGATCCCTCTCATGTATGTTGCAAATTAAGTATTTCTTTTAGTTTACAGTAGTATTTGGAGCAGTAGTATTTTTTTTTGTTTCTGAATCCCTCTCATGTATGTCTGCATATTAGGTATTTCTTCAGTACAATAGTAATTGGAGCAGATTTTTTGTTCCGTGAATCCTTCTCTGTATGTATAAAATTAAGTATTGTATTTCTTTCAGTTTATAGTAGTTATTGGAGCAGTAGTATTTTTTTGTTTCCTGAATACCTCTCATGTTTGTCTGCAGATTAATTATTTCTTGCAGGTTGCAGTAGTAATTGGAAGATATTTATAGAGTTAGGTAAATTTTTGCTGGTTATCAAATGAGCACATATCATTTGGATAGATGACATGATCTGTAGCTATGCAGGTTAATTAGTAATTAGGTTATACCACATGAGTGTATTTTAATCTATAGGCTTGTGAATGATTAAAATTCATTAGAATCTGACTTGTAATCTGGTAGGTCTATCTTATTCCATAAAAGAATATAGAAAATTTAATTTAGGTTGGTAGTTACCATTCACTACAATTTAGAGATTACAATATTTCCAAACCTGTAAAATTTAGACACTATGTATGTTGACTCACTTTAATTGAAACTGAAGATTGTTTTTTTTCATGTATAGGTCAATACCTTCTCATGATGGAGCACAAGGCCCTGTTGCAGTTAGCCCTGGAAATGTTAGCTCCGCCGTAGGCCACCTTCTCTTATTCGTCCCTTCTCTCCGCTCCGTCCCTTTCCGCCAGATCCGACGCCCTTCCGGCTTGTCGTTGCCTCGTCGCCGTGACAAAGGTTCGTTTCTTTCGCCCTTGTCCGCTTCTTACTTTTCCTCGCGTATAATTTGCCTGGTCGTCTTCTTGCAGGAGCAACTGAAAACCAAAGGAGCCCCACATTTCCCGCACGCACGCGCGCGATGCGTCTCGCCGCCGCCATTTTCGGTCCCTGTCCCCAGCTCCGCCTCCTCCGCCACGCCCCCACCGCGAGTTCCACGTCATCTGTCACGGCCCACGCCACGAGATCCGTCGTCCACTGCGCGCCGTCACTTCAACCGAAGAGCAGCGGGGGTAGAGACGCAGGGTGAGGAGCACCCGTCGGAGGCGCTCGATGCGGCTCCCCCGTCACTCCTTCTATGCCCACTGCTGGTGCTCCCCCGTCGCTCCTCCTCCTCCATCGTGAGGCGCTGCACTTGGTCGCAGTTCTACTCCAGGTCCCCCCCCCCCCCCCCCCCCCCCCCCCCCCCCCCCTCTCTCTCTCTCTCTGACCGCTGCTCCATTTTTTTCGTTCGATTTGTTATCTCCAGGTGCTCATCTAGCTCTTTTGTTGCCCTGTTAATGTTCTAGGGTTAGGATTTTCTATTGGATTGGTGACTGTTGTGAGCTGGTAATATGTCATGCTCGGCCATCCCGTTGCAGCTGCTCATCTTCTCCCATCTTTCTCTGTTCGTATTTTAGTTTAGCGGCTGTATTTTAAGCAAGGATTGTGCCTTAATAGATCTATCTACTATTATTGTTAGGCTTTCTTTTTTGTGGGGGGTTTGCTTATGTTCGGTTTTCATCGTTTGTGGCAGGATGTTTGCTGTCAAAATCTTGTGTTGCTCAGCTAATTTGTATACCAGCCATTCACCTATTTTGTTGATAATGGAGTATCTGTCGAGTATTTTTTTAAGCCAATCTTATGTTTTTTTTCTTCAGGTTGCCACCAATGGGAATACAGCCAGTGGACTGGTTTTGCTTGTCAGCGACCAAAACAAGAACAAGTCAATTCTTATATGTACATATTCAATTTGTGGATGGTTGGAGGCTCTGTGTTCATGGTTTATATGGGTCATCTTTATATCTGGGCCATGGTGGTTGTGATTCAAATGTTTATGGAAACAGAGCTTTTTAACCTACTGTATGCTGTCTTATAGTTTCATGACGATGTTGAACTCAATGGTGTTTTGCTCCTATTACATGTGAATGTTTCTTCTTCCTTTTATTTTGTTGTATCCTGTTTGAATACGTACGCTAAACTTGATTTCCTACTAAACTGAGCATTCACTACCTTGCCAAGGCACGTTTCCGATCTAGTTTTTGCTGTTACCAATCTCCCTTCATCTCTCGCATCAGCTACCCACCATGGTTGGCTTGCTTCCATCGTGGGAACTACATGGTGTCACATCCAAGCCCCCGCAGATCCAGCCCATGGAGATGATGATTTAGTTGGAAGTAGGAGCCATGGGTACGCGATGCTAAGGTACGCTGAGTTGCTGAAACTCCAATCACTGCCGCCGATGTTAGCTGCCTTGATCGATCGCATCACAGGGCATCGTCGACGCAGCCGACTAATCGGCAACCTTCACGGCGGCACTTCAGCACAGACCGTTGATGGTGTCAGGCAGTGTGGCGTCAGCACAATCCAATGCGACTTCTACCATTGCGACAGTAGCACGCACGGACGCACCGTCCGCGACGGGCAGCATGCTAGCGCTGGTGCAGATCGATAGCTCAAGTGGCGACAAACGCAACCAGAAGGTTTTTCTTTCAATGATCCACTGTACAGACTATAAGGAAAAGATATGCACATTCTGGTGTTATCTGTCCTTCACAAGCGTTGCAGATTTATATAGTACTGTATAATCTTACATTCGGACCATGCAACAGAAATATATATATTTGCATGTATTACTTACTATCTACAATGCCATGTGGACCAGCGTTAGAACAAAACTATATATATAGTATTACTATTCATCACACAGGGTACAGAATAAGTTATTCTTCATCCGAGGTAATCTTACGATCATTTCATAATTAAATTACGTTTGAATTCAAATAGTTACATTCTTATTGATTCACTACATAAAATTTGGCATAAAAAAATAAAAAATATAGGGCATAAGACAAGAAAATTTGCAGTTTATGTGTATTTTACACTATGTTTTTACGTTTGTAATTTTACATAACATAAAATATTTTTTACGACGATTATATATTCTCTTACGATCTTTTTTTACGTCAGAAATAAGACAAAACTTACGAAACGTAAAATTACGATGCATTGATGGTAAAATAGAGGGGATGAAGAATAACTATTCCTCATCCAAGATGACAAGTAGTCATATATAGAAAGTCTATTAAACACCCAGAATGAAGAATAAATTATTCCTCATCCTGGTCAACCGACCCACCCAAAGTATCATTGCTCCCGATCCCACCGCATCCCATCCTGGCTCCTCTGTCGTAACCTTTTGTCCCTGTTGGAGGTAATTTTACATCGATGTTACAGCGCCCACGCCTCTGAATGTCACATGTCGTGGGATGGATGGAGTAGAAAAAAAAAGTGGTCCAGGGATTACAAGCCAGCCACATCCCAGTTGCGGTTCCAGCGGCGGCGACTGGGCTCGACTGTGTGATGGTCAACGCCTCAACGGGGCAGCCGGGACGCCGTGCTGAGCGGCGGCTGGCCTCGGTCGCTGTGGTGGATGGTCGGAAGCATAGTTTGCGGAGGCGGCGCTATTGCGGCAGGGGCGGTCACCTCGAACCCTCCATGGCTGGCTCGACTCCCATGACTTCCTCTCCCTCGGATCGTACGGTTCCCGTTCCTTCCATTCCCCAACTCTCTTTTCTCCATTGTCTTTGATTCCTCCCTGTGAGAGCAACTCCAACAGGTCAACCCAAACGGATGGCGTTTTTGTCCGTTTGGGTCGGCCCCCGTCCCCCGTCCTTCCTCTTTTAGTTTTGAGTCGGCAGTGCGTCCAACGGGCCGATCCATTTCATGACTATGCGCACTTTAGATCATGTCGGCGGCCATGCCGTCCCTCTGATTTTGGCGCTCCAGCACGCAGGAAAGGTTCGCGCACGCAGGATCTGGCGCCTCTCCCGCGGCTTTTCACCGACGAGGATCGTCATGTTCACCGGAGGTGATAGCATCGCCTCGCCATCACCGAGATGGACGTGGAAGCCATGGTGGTGTGGCGCGAACGCTTCCCGCAGGACATCGTCGACGAGCGCCAGTTCTACAAGCAAAGGAGGTTGGAGAGGGACGCGAGGAGGATGGAGCGAGCCGCCTATCGGGAGGACAAGCGTTCGCGGAAGCAGACCGCTCAATTGAAACTGAAGCTATAAGAAACGTCGGGTTGGGACTTTGAAGACGAGCAGCATGCTGACGCTTACATTCAGACGTCGGAGGAGGACATTACCGAGTCGGAGTCAGAAAGCGACGAGTAGTGGTCTTTTCTTTTATCTATGTACGCTAGAACTATCTATGTATCCATTTTTATCGAAAAAAATGGCCGGCGGCGTCGACGACGAAGCAGGCGGGCGAGGGTGTGTTGTTTGATGTGGAGAGGCCAATCCAATGTGCCACTGACCAGCGAACCAGGTGAGAAAAGAGAGCAAGCGCGCGCGCGTCCGTCTTGTGTCCGCGCCGACGCAAATCCGGCTCAAAAATGAGCCAGGAATGGGTCGGCAGACGGACGAAAGCGGACGTGCGTCCGTTCGTGTCGGCGCATTGGGCCGATTTTTTTGTCTGCACCGATCCAAACAGACGGCTGCGAACGAAATGGATCGTCCCGTTGAAGTTGCTCTGAATGCCCATTGTGAAGGAGGCCACCACGCCATAAGCCCAAGGACTGACATCGGATTGATTCGGGGACGGGAGAAACTGCTGCATTGGCCTCGCGGTTCGGCCATGTAGACGACATCGTCGTAGTGGTATGACGCCGGGCGGCCGGGGGACCATTTGGAGCTGAAGCGGTGGGTTAGAGGAGTGCCAGATTGGATAGGATACATGGCCTTCATTTTTGCAGCATGGATTTGTTAGTGTTCGTAACTTCCCCAATTTTCTGATGTAGATTTCCGATATCTGAAGAGTTGGATCTAAACTACAGAATTATTCACCTGGCCCAATAAATTCCCCGCTGCAGGGTGTAGCTCTGTTACAGACTACCAGCTCATACCTTAAATACAAGTATGTTGATCAAATCTTGTTTTAACTTTATCCGCCTCATTCTTTGTTTGGGCACCTCTCTATATAGATTCATCTATGTGTTTGATTGTTGTATTCACAGAAACAATTGTGTACGAGAGATTAATTTATGCGTCGTTTGAAATTGAATTTTAGGGCTAGTAAGAAAATGCATTTTGTTTTTAGTACTTATCAGTGCAAGTAGTTGTTTTGTTTTTCTTTTCTTAGTAAGTTTATACAAAATTTGAGTTTCAATTTACAGTCAGTGTTCTTCGGCGGGTATATAGCATGTAATTAGCCAATACTTCTGGATGGGCAAGCTCACTGCACAGTTGAACTTGTAGCAACCTTGATATGTATTAGTAGCACTATTTTGTGCTGATACACCAACTTTCCTTTGTTGAAGGGTATGCTCTTTCCTATTTTTCTTAAATTTCATTTGACCACATTTTAATTGGTCATGCTATTATAAAAACATAGCTTTATTTCTGTTTGTTGAAATTTATCTAGAAACAACGTTTTTTCGCATCAAATTTCCTACGTTCTTGTTTGTAGAATTAGTGTGTGTTGTATCCATGCACATGCTAAGCTGGCGGCGCTCTCTACGGATCAGCTGGCCGAGCGACACGGTGGACGACGACTACCCGGAGAAGCATCCTGCCGCCGGCCGAGCGACGGGCTGGACGATGGCAACCTGGAGAAGCATCTTGCCTCTCTCTTCGTACTGCACTCTATCATCATTTCTTCGGAGTTGGCTGGGAGATTTTTTTGTTAAAAGAAGTTGACAGATGATAGAGGAAGATGCGGTAGAGATCTTATAGACAGTGGTAATTTGAGTAGTCTATCCACAGTAAAATTACGTAGCACTCAAAACAAAGCAAAACCGGATGGGTTGCTCGCATGCACGATATGTAACTTACCTCCATGCATCTTGTAAAATCACCTTCAAAGCCTTTTTACTTACGGTAGTTTTAGTCGGACATGCTCCTTCCTCCACAATGTAATTTTACCTTACAGTGTGCCATGCGTGGCTGTAGATGCATGGGCAGGCTGGGGTGAGGAATAAGACGAATAGCGCGAGTGCACATATATATAAGACTCGAGTGCTGAAACAAAATCAAAGTGATGCACATTGAGTTTGTTTGTTGCCGGATATATAATTCTTACCTCACTCGGTTGTAACGAACAGAGTGGTAACAAAAAGTGATAATTAAGCTTCCACCAAAAGCATAGACATATTTAGTATGAAAACATATACAGAGCACACACATCTTAATTTGGATATAGCATGTTCAACCAGGAACATAAGGAATCAGCGATGCACAATGGACATAGCTGCCGTGCTTTGGAGTAAACTCGACAGTGCGGACACCGCCTGTAGCAGTGGCAATAGTCAACAGGAGCGTCTCATCAACCGAGACACTGACCACGCGGCGCGCTGTTTGCAGGATCCCACCCTCACCAGCTATTAGCATCCCAGCAAGTTTGCTATCATGTAGCATAATGTCACATGGAAAGCTGCTAGTGCGAGCGATGATTTTCCCATGGAAATTAACAGGTCCCGCCTCAAGGATCCTCATCTCAACGGTGCCCTCCACCGCCTTTCTTACAAACGTGTAGTTTAAATCCAATGTGCTGTGCATGCTGACAAGCGTTTCGGTTTGAACCTTGTATTTCGGTGGAAATGACAGTCTGGAGATGCCATTAATCTCCATTAGGCCTTTGCTAACTCTCTTGTCATTGACCTTTCTGCTATTCACAACCTTGACCTTGAGATCAACTTCAAAAATTATTGAATCAAATATCATCAGCCCTCTCTTCGGGCCAGTGAGAACCAACGGATCCTTCTGCACAGGAAGTTTGAATAAACACGGCATTCATTTAGCTCTGTTTGTTTGAATAATAAAATAAGGTTATAGATCAAAATAGATTAATTTCAGTAGCTGTCATCCGGATTTACTGCTAAAATCATTTGCTTTGCTTTAAGGAAAAAAATTGTAGTATTGGTGGTATTTAAAATCAACACTAATTATATGGGGACTAGTCTCTTTGTAGATGCTTGGCAAAATGAGAACAAGTCTACCAGGTCCATAATTTATTTAAATATAATATACAAAACATAAACCCCCTTTTAAAAACATTGTAGAATGAATGGCCTTCCAGCATGACTAGTAACATGGATGTGCTTCTTTACTACGGGTTCACGTTCACCAATGTTTTTTACTCTAAAAAAAGTTGAAGATGAGGCAGTTTATCTGATGACTTGATACAAGAAACTTAACAGAGAAAGCAAACGAATTTCATAATATGAGGAACGAGCAAGCAAGTGCATATATATCGCAATTCCACTTGGGGTGGGTTAAAAACAATACAATAATAATACCTTGGAGGTGATGTTCTGGCAATCGTCCTCGCCACGCTGGAATAAATAGACGCATTTGCGATCCAGACTGTCCCTAGCTATGATGGAGCCGTATACATTGAGCGGGTATCCATAGTCAGAGGAAACAATATTGACCGAGACAATATTAGCCGAGTTGCACATCCGGAACCCATCTTGGAAGATCCTGTTAGCATTGTGCATCGCACCAACAGGTGCTGCCAGAAAAAAGAAGAATGAATTCAGATCAGACGCACAAGTAGAACTAGGTTGCCAAACTTTTTAAACAAAAAAATAGCAGTGGATGGAAAGATGGGAAGGGGAAAGGGGCGTACACTCCATGTCGAGGTCGAGCGTGGGGTGCTGGAAGCGGGTGAGGACGTATTCGCCCTCCTTGGGGTCGTAGTCGCTGAATCTAGGGTCCAGAGGGTTCGGCCCTTTGTCTTCCTCGTCTTCCTGCTGCTGCTGCTTCTGCTTCTTCCGCCGCCGCGCGCTCGCCCTCCCCTCTCTCGCCGTGGAAGAGGAAGGAGAAGAACCGCCGCGGCCGGCCATGGAGGGAGGGATCGAGGATTGGATTGAGTGGGGAAGTGGGGGAGCGGCCAGACCGGACCCGCTGTATGCCGCCGCTCGAACGCTCGATCGGGTTGTGAGAGGTCCACATATTAAAGGGCCGTGCTAAGACGAGGTTCTCGCCAGCGCCGCCTTATGCGCCCACGCGCCTGGCTAAGTGGGCCGGCCCATGAATGAGCCGATGAGCTCGCGCGACGCCCGCTTCCCCAGCTATCCCGCTCGGGCATTTCCTATACGGCGCACACCCCGCCTCCTTCCATCGATGCTACATGGGCCAGCCTATTTAGCTTTTTCTTCTTCTCCTGTTAAATTCCAAAAAATGGTGCGGGCAACAAGATTCAAACACAAGACCACCCGATTCGTCGGCAAAGGCACTAACCACCAGGACTTCTTCACGCTTGTGACTAATCTCTTCGTTTTTCTTCTTATGCTGTCCTCAGTTCGTGGAAGCTCCGTTTTTTCGTTCTTGTTTTTTCTGGACAGCTTTTTGTGATTGTTTTTTATTTCATTGTTCGTTCTCTTTTAATTTCTTTACATTTGTTTTTTCTTTTCCGAATGCATGGGATTTTTTTCAAAAAGCAATGATCTTTTGAAAGTTTTGTGAGTTTTTTTTGTCAAATTTGAAGAACTTTTTGATTTTATGTGAACTTTTCAGAAATGAATGAACTTTTTTCAAATCGATAAACTTTTTTTCCAAAATCGATGAACCTTTTTCCATTTTTGATGAACTTTTTTCATGATTGGTGAACTTTTTTCGAATTCGTGAACCCTTTTTGAAAATCCGTGAAACCTTTTTCAAATCGATGAACTTTTTTTCAAAATAGATGAACCTTTTCCAAATTTATGAACTTTTTTCAAATTCGTGAACCCTTTTTTGAAAACTCGTGAACTCTTTTTCAAATCGATGAACTTTTTGCAAAATCGATGAACTTTGTTTTAATCTTGATGAACTTTTTTCATGATTGGTGAACTTTTTTTTCAAAAAACTTGGACTTTTTTTGATTTTGTGAACCCTTTTTGAAAATCCGTAAACTCTTTTTCAAATTGAATGAAAAAAAATCAAAATCGATGAACTATTTTCCAAATCCAATGAACTTTTTCCAGACTTATGAACTATTCTTCAAAAATGATGAACTTTTTATAAGTTGATGAACATATTCAAGTTCAAGGTTATTTTAAATAATTCAGAAAACTAAGTGCATTAAATAGCTCGGGCGCATTTCCTTATATTATTGACACTTTTGTCAAGCACTAGAGTCGAGTAGGTCTACTGGTTATGTGCGCTTGTACGTGAAGGTAACGTCCAGAGTTCAAATCCTGGAGAGGGTGTCCCCTTTTTTCAGGTCGTGGCAACTGGCCGCATCGGCCTTCTTGGGCCAGGCCAAGGTGGGTAGCGCGCGGGCGCTAGTACCTGTTAGCGGCGCCAAAAGCGCTGCTTAGGAGCTCCCTCCCGTTCGATCGTTTCCTTTACTCGAAAGAAAAAAAACGCTCAATCATTTCATGGTAGACCAGTGAACCATTGACTTTGGAGATTTTTTATTTTCGAAATTTCAGAAAAAAAAAGTTCACCAATTATGAAAAAAGGTTCAACAAAATTTGGAAAAAATTTCAAAAAGTTCATCAAATTTTGAAAAAAGTTCATCAGTTTTGGAAAAAGTTCATCGGTCTTGCAAAAATGTTCATTGATTTTGAAAAAGTTCATCTAATTTCAAGAAAAAAGTTCACAAATCTGTCTACTTTCACGAAAAAAAATCACGAATTTCTTTCGCAAAAAGAAAGAAAAGAGGTACTGAGAAAATAACGAAGAAAGAAGAAGAAAAGGCGAACCAAAGCATGATGTGAGCAGGCGAGGTTACTTGGTCAGGTGGTTAAGGCGGCGTCGTATTAAGACGTGGGTCGCGGTTTCGAAACCTGGCTCACACGCAGTTTTTGCAGTTTATAGAAACAGAAAAAGAGCAGAAACGAAAATAGGATGGGCCGGCCCGCTACAAAACCAGGCGTACAGCGGGGTGTGCGCCCTGTACCGAATGCGCTATGTTCGGCGCTTAAGGCGCTGAATAGGATTTGGCCCGTGCTAGCTAGGTCGGCCCGGTAGCACGCAGGAACGGCATGGCCCAGACACGGCCCGGGCTAAACGGGCCAGGCCATGCCTGGGCCTGGAGGCTGGGCACGCGGGCTGGCAC
The DNA here is from genome assembly GCF_003073215.2 of Triticum urartu. Classification (NCBI taxonomy): domain Eukaryota; kingdom Viridiplantae; phylum Streptophyta; class Magnoliopsida; order Poales; family Poaceae; genus Triticum; species Triticum urartu. The sequence continues at coordinate 4,254,497 of NC_053023.1, forward strand.
GGTATGGCCCGCTTATTATTATTTTTTTAGAATTTTTTCATATACATGTTTAAAAATACAGCTCAATATGCCTAAAAAATAGCCCAACGGACTGAAAATATGCAGCCCAACCGTGCTAAACGTGCCACAGGCCGGCTCGTTTATTAGCTGGGTCGTGCCTGGGCTGGAGGACACATCACGTGGGTTGGCATGACACGGACTGACTAATAATCGTGCCATGGTGGGCCGTGCTGTGCCAGGCCCAATTAGGGTGGGCCGAGCCGGCACATTTGGCTAGGTCTGCCCTGGATCTCCCTCGCGCACTAGGATTTTATTCTGTGACTCGACAAACACTACAATATGATCCTTATAAATGCGAATACATAATATTTTATGGTCCTCCCACGGTCCCTTCAATGGTAGAGCGCACTCGTGCCGCCATCCTTTTCCAGATAACCCTCAGTTTTTTGGAAATAACCCGCGCTCCCTTGATCCACCCGCCCTGCCACCCGGTCTTCGGGCCCACTTGTCATGCTCCCCTCACGAAGTAATCAAATCAACAGCCTTATTCAGTAAGTCAGCCACCTCCAGTCCACCACTCTGAGCCAGCCACCTCCCACACCAGCACTCCTCTCGCTCCGTCTCTTCCTCATCTCCCTGAAATCTGTCACCTTTCTCACACAAATCCCTAACCCTTCTCGCCCTCGCCAATAAATCTGCAGCCTTCGCTCCTATAGGACCTCATTTGTGCCCTACAGCAGATAAATCACCTTCATGTAACTGAAAAAAAATCTTTTTGCAGGAGCTTGCTGACCAAAGAGGTCAACTTGGACCTCCTATGTGCCCTACAGGAGATAAAAAAGCTTCATCCGACAGCCAGGGGGAGCAGCCGGATGGGTTGAAGAACAAGTTGATGATGGTGATCCCTCTCGCGCCAGTACGTTTGCCACTCAAGCACCTTCTTCTGCTCCGTTAAGTCGGTCACTGTCGTTGTCATCAAGGTCCCTCCCTCACGAGTGTGTTAGTTTATTAGACCTTTTTTAGTAGTTTATACAAAATGATCGATTAGAAATTAGGAGTGTTATCGTGAATTAAAGGGTGTGCTTCTGAATATTATTTGGAATTGTGTATTGAGTATCTGACATACAATTTCTATTTTCACACTACATCAATTTAGTTAACTTATGTTGCAGGGAACTTGGCGTGACTGGGGTGGGCCGTGCCGGGCCGTCCCATTTCGCCAGGTTTGCACTCGATCGATTCGAGCGGGCCGGTCCTCTTCGCTCCCCTTCCACCCCACTCATTCCTCGCCTCGGGAGCCCCGAGCCCTAACTCCATGGCCGGCGGCGATTCTTCTTCTTCTTCTTCTTCCACGGCGAGAGAGGAGGGGAGGGCGAGCGCGCGGCTGTGGAAGAAGCAGAAGCTGCAGCAGCAGGAGGAGGAAGAGAAGGGGCCGAATCCTCTGGACCCAAGGTTCAGCGACTACGACCCCAAGGAAGGCGATTACGTCTTCACCCGCTTCCAACACTCTACGCTCGACCTCCACATGGAGTGTACGCCACTACGCCCCCTTAATCTCTACTGTTAGTTTTTTTTTCAGTTTGGCATCCTAGTTTTGTGTCTGATCGTCTGAATTTAAATGCAAATCGTCCGGCGATCAGGTGTTCCACTCCACGGGGCCAGTTTATATGTGCATGCGTAATCCCATGTTTTGCCAATATATCACAATCATTTGAGAACTAAAGTCCAGTTACTGTCAAAAAAAAAAAAAACTATATGATGTTTTGCCTTACTGAGTACTGTAGCTCTGCTACTTCACTGCTGCATCCTAGATAGATGGACAACTAACTTTGAGTTTGAGGACTGCATTTTGATTCATTCCTCAATCATAATTTCTTCTTTCGGCAGCACCTGTTGGTGCTATGCACAATACTAACAGGATCTTCCCAGAGGAGGGGTTCCGGTTCTGTAACTCGGCAAATATTGTCTCGGTCAGTATCGTTTCCTCCGACTATGGATACCCGCTCAATGTCTACGGCACCATCATAGCCAGGGACAGTCTGGATCGCCAACGCATCTATTTATTCCAGCGTGCCAAGGACGATTGCCAGAACATCAGCTCCAAGGTATTATTGCTTTTAACTCCGACTGATAAATTCCAACCGCTTTTTCCATTTTAACCCAGAGCTAAGTAAACACCATGTTTATTCAAATTACTTCCTTTTGTAGAATGATGTGTTGGTTTTGACTGGCCCGAAGAGAGGACTGATGATATGTGATTCAATAATCTTTGAAGTTGATCTGAAGGTCAAGGATGTGAATGGTAGAAAGGTGAAGGACGAGAGAGTTAGCAAAGGCTTAATGGAGATTAATGGCATCAAAAGACTCTCATATCCACCGAAATACCAGGTTCAAACGGAAAAACTTGTCAGCATGCACAGCACATTGGATTTGAACTACACGTTTGTAAGGAATGCGGTGGAGGGCACCGTTGAGGCGAGGATGATCCTTGAGGAGGGACCTGTTGATTATTTCCATGGGAAAATCGTCGCTCACACTAGCAGCTTTCCATGTGACATTATGCTACATGATAGCGAACTTGCTGGGATGCTAACAGCCGGTGAAGGTGGAATCCTGCAAACAGCACGCCGCGTGGTCAGCGTCTCTGTTGATGAGACGCTCCTGTTGACCGTTGCCGCTGCTACCAGTGGTGTCGGCACTGTTGAGTTTACTCCAAAGCGTGGCAGCTATGATGAAGAGAAAATCACTTGCGGCGACTATAAGATGCTGGTGAAGGTCACTTGGTCCATTGTGTGCTGGTGAAGGTCACCTGGTCCATTGTGCATCGCTGATTCCGTGCATTCCTGGTTGAACATGCTATATCCAAATTAAGATGTGTGTGCTCTGTATATGCTGTCGTACTAAATAGGTCTATGCTTTTGGTGGAAGCTTCATTATCACTGTTTGTTTGTTACCACTCTGTTCGTTACAACTGAGTGGGATAGGAATTATATGTATATCCGGCATGAGCTTTGAAGTAGGAGGAACAGACAAAGTGTATGTGCATCACTTTGATTTTGTTTCAGCACTTGAGTCTTGAAAATGTGGTCTATATAGTTTCGATCTTTCAACAAAAAGCTCTGGCCCACATGGCATTGCAGATAGTAATCCATGCCACACTATACATTTTGCATACAGATATATATGTATATATTTCTGAAGCATGGTCAGAGTGTAAGATTATATATAAGAAAAATGAAGTCTGCAACGCTTGTGAAGGACAGATAACACCAGAATGTGCATATATTTTCCTTGTATAGTCTGTACATGTGCAAACCAAACTTGTGTCGATTCCACTTTGACGCGAGTAAATGAAATCGTTCCCACTTTCGGATTTTGGAATGGACATCATCAAATGTGAAATACTTAGCAATAACATCTCCTGACGTTCCAGTTAACAAAACAATAGAAATACTAGGCCAAGTTAGGCATAACACAGCCAACAACATCTAAAGCTAGTACAAACTTTGAATTGAACGGTAGGTCTCTTTGGTATCATGTATTGGGAGCTAAGATTTCTAACAAGTACCTGACTGGCACATGCATTTCATATAGGATGTTGTTATTAGGACAATGAACCACAGCACAGCTCACAACCCACAGGGATTTGAACACTAGTACAGGGCAGCAGCTAGAGGTCTAGACCTCATCTTCTTACTAGTGTTCCTTCTATCTGAAAAAGAAAAACATACCAAACTAGAAAGCAGCAGGTCTAAAACTAACCCTCCTGAACACTAACTCCAGTTGCGAACCTAGGCGAGAAACTGCAGGTTTAAGCTAATCTTTCTGAACACCAACTCCAACTAAGAGCACGTAAACGCCGTGTAGTGTATAGATATCGACTTCCTTCCTACACATTCTTCAGTTCACTCCACGTGCGTGAGCTCCCTGTCCGATGGGTTCGCAGGTTGCATGGAGTCGGGGATGGTACGGTATTCCCTCTCCGTGATGAACCTCGCTTCGTCATGCTCGCTGCTTGGTTCTGCTATCCCTTTGGGAAGGAATCCCCGCTCCCGTGCGGCCAGCCACTGATCGATGACGCCGCATTTGATGGCGTGCTTCGCTGTCTTGTGCAAGTAGACCTTGTCCGTCACCAGGTGAGGGTTGATCGACAGCATATTCATCAGGGCTGAAAAAAAAGAAGCAATATACACATCTTGTCACCTCAATTATATTTAGTTCACACAAACATCAGGAGTAATTACAAAAACACATAAAAGATGAAGCGTCATTAATCATGTCAGTTAACATATGTTGATATCCAGATTTAGAAAGACTAAAAAATAGCATAATAACAAATGGATATTACACAGTAAAAATAGGAGGTATTAAGTATTGTGCTGACAATTCCTAATGTTTTCTTGATGATGTGAAATTAGTGCCAATGTGCCATATTCTGCACAGGTCAAGAGGGAAAAAATGTATCATATATTTGGTACCTGCAGCAATGGTGTCTCCTGACTGTGACATTTCACTGGTGAAAGGAGTAATCGGCGCATCTTCCGTCCCACGAACCGAGCCATTGTGTTTTTCTGTGTAGTAGTGTATCTTCGAGGTCCCGTTGGTCACAAAGAGGACCTTCAGATTGTCATGCCATATCTTCATAACAACTTCTGGGCTGTAGTGTGCGAATTCAGATTTCTCATCTTTTGTGTCAGAATTCGCAGATGGTTTAATACCACAGAGGAACTCAAGTTCCTGCTTCGTGACTTCGATGATATCAGCAGCTTCCCACGCCTCCTTGATGAGTGATTTGGTTTCCTTACTAGATGACCATAGTGGCATTGGAAGATTAAGATCAAAGAATGTTATCCCGCTAAATTTCTTGGAGACCTCGATTGCTTTTAACAATGATGTCCGTGTAGTCGGCTCTAGCAAAGCTGACGAATTATAGTAAAACATCTTAGCCTGCATTAAAAGCATAAGAAGGTCATATCTCTGTTAAGACATACTGCATCCGTCCACTTTAAAAATAAACAAATAATAACTACTTGATTTACCTAAAATCAGAGTGGATATTACACAGAGACCTTTAGCCTCTGAAGTTTGAACTAGTTATTATTCCTATAAATTCTTGATATGCTCTTTTAATTTGGGGGAAAACAATTAGGTGCTCAACTGTAGTGAAGATACTATCCTACTGGTTTTCAGTATATGGAGCGACAGTCAGCACTTCACTATTACATACTCCCTCCGTCCCGTAATATAAGAGCGTTTTTGACACTACACTAGTGTAAAAAACGTTCTTATATTATGGGACGGAGGTAGTAGGTTTTTATGTAATTCTAATTTTCATCAAGTCATACAAAAAAAAAAACCATAGCACAAGTCTCTGCTGAAAAACAACAAACTGGAAATATTTCTGCATCTTCTGTCTAAAAAATAAAGGTACAAAGTCTTCCTCAGGTGAATTACATAGAGACTATTTTTATGATCATTAACTAACCGTCAATCAGGAATTACCATATTAAGTAGTCCCTCCGTAAAGAAATAAAGAGGGAGTAGTAACAAGAATGTAGGATATGGTGTCATTGGAAATTTATTTTGATGGGCTTGTCTTTACCTCTTTTAGAACATCTGGGTTGATATCAGATTGCAGAAAACAATCCTCTGCACATGGTTTAACGCAGCTTGTGTTCAAGCTACCTCTGCTGGTCACCTTCATTAAGGACATGGCAGTTGGCGCTGAAGGATCCAAACTAACTGCTCGAGTTTGAACTCCGTTGACATTTAAGTGATACAGCATACTCTGACCATACTCATCATCACCTAATTTTCCCATGAACACAACCCGGCCTCCAAGAGCTGCTAGAGCAGGGCAAATTCATCAGGAGACCAGAACATATCCTTCATCCTACTATGAATCTCACGATCCACCAACCTTTTAGCAGGTCTTCCAGAAGGAACAAATGAGTACTTAGCTGGTCCAAAGCAGCAGACAAGAGGCACTAATTTGTCAACCTCTTCAATATCTTGTGATAACAATGCCTCTACTTTACTTTCAAGATCATTGGCTGAACTGTGAACTTCTATTTCATTAGACGGCATCAAATCTTTGCTCTGATCTTCTCCTTCATCATCACTTAATTGTTCAACCATCTTAACTTTTCTTCTGCCCCTCTTTTTTGGTTCTTTTGGCTTGTCAGCCTCCTCCGGAGAGGATGCAGTAGTAGCAGCTGCGACACAGGAGAGAAGTTGAATTGCTAAGGGACGTGATCTAGCAAAATCATAAAGTCCATTGACCAAATACAATAAGAAGTGTGCTCTTGAGTGCAAAAATATGTGTGTTACCTTTCTTCCGACCTCTCTTTTTAACTTTCTTAGGCTCTTCAGGGGATGCATCTTCAGTGTCACTTTGGCCTTCTTTTGTTTCCCCTTCTGATGCATCGATGGTGGCTTTCTTTCTTCCACGTTTTGCAGGTTTTTTCTTGGTCTTTGGGGTTTCAGCATCACTGTCTTCACCACTTGAGCCTTCCTCTACATCTTGAGAACTCTTCTTTGACACAAAACTCACATTGCGGTGAAGCAACCCCATTTTAGTCTTCGTCGTATTCTTTCCCCAAATGGTGGGCTTATAATGTAACTGACCCCTGTGATGAGCGACCAAATTAGGGAAGTTCATGGTTAAAGGGGTCAAGTAGCTATCAGTAAAAACTGAAGAAAATGTTGGTAAGGTATATAAGCCTAACGTCGTCACACAGATACGGTTGAGCATGACTTCATTTTTCAGATTTGGCAGCGTTGGTAAGATATCGTTGGTGAATGACACATCACACTTGTGGATAATTTTAACTTCTTATACTTTTTCTAAGATTAACGAGCTGACTATGAGAATGAAGAAAATGCAAACTGAAAATGCAACAGACAAGTTGGCAGTAATCCCAGGCTCCCAGTGAAGCACCATATATGCAAGACAAGATTGAAAAGAAATCTGCAATGTTCATGTAATAGTTTTTCCCCGACTCGCCACTTCCATGGCGACACAATCCAAGAGAAATCACCGCAAATTCAGATTCGTCAGAAGGGAAAAACAATCCATCTCCCTGAAGGAGTATATCGCTGGCGAAACATACCAAGGCGAGGGACGGTGAGTGAATTACCTGATGCAGTAATAAGGCAGGGAGCAAGCGAACTGAGGAGGGAGAAGAAGAGACGCCATGGATGGATGCTAGATGGATAACTCGCTGTTTGAGCAAAGAATCCTCACTGCACTGAAGACATGTTTGGATGTCAGTAATGGGTGTCGCAATCCACAGGTGACAGGAACAGGAACAGGAACAGGATACACCCTGCACAGGAACAAGTTAACACAGGGAACTAAGAACTCGTACCTACACACACAGAGAGAATTCATGGCGGAAATGGAAAAACGAATGCATGGTACCGGCGTTACCTCTTCTTGGCTTGGTTTGCTGCTGCACTGAAATCGAATGAACCTGGAAAAGGAGAGAAAAGGTTAGAGCCTGAGACCATGTTCGTGTTCCATGGCTGAAGCAGAGGAGGGATAGAGGGGCGCCGCAGCAGAGTGGAGAGGGAGGGCGCCATGGGAACGGGGAAGGGGGCGGGGCGCCATGGGAGACGAGAAGGGGGCGGGGCGCCATGGGAGGGAAGGGCTCCGCACATGGAGGGGGTGAGAGCATGGAGAGGATAATGGACTGACCAGCGCCGCCCGCCGTCGCCGCCGCCGTCCGGTGTGGAGCTCTCCCCTGTGAGCGGCTCGGTGAGAAAGAAGCGCGGGGATTTGGTGCTGAAAATTACACGCCTGCCCTCGCTCTGAGGATAAGGTGCGGAGCCGTAACACTCTCCTAATAAAGCCGCATTATGGATGGATACGCCAGTCGAACGGGGAAACGGCTTTTATACATCAAGTTCCCGCAGTCGGCTTTTATTATATACAGTCAACCAAGAGGTTGCTCGCAACGCCCCAGGCCATGGGACCTGCCTACACCCCTGACAACATACATGGCCGGCGAGAGCATATACCAGCATACGATCTCAATGATGGCATTGACCTACATCCTACCAACCCAAATATGGCACATGAACCGATCTAGGAGAAGATGGGCTTTGAGTTACTTCGTGTTTGGTACGTTTAGTGCCATTTGTATGAGTAGCCTATTCGGCAAGGTTCTGGCTAATTATGGATTAACATTTCGGTTGTATTAGTCCGACGGGCAGTCAAGATAGCCATATGCAACAAAATGCGCACGCATGGACAGTCCCGGCCCCGCGTCGTCTCCCTAGGAGAGCGACCGGGAGGGGAAGGGCCAGGAGGCCGCCGCCACCAGCAGCCCCAGGCGGCGAGAAGGAAGAAGGGAGGGGAGCCTGGAGGGAGGAGGCTCGATGTGCGGCCGGTCGCCCGCGGTCGCGAGGGAGAAGGGGCCGGAGTAGGTTTCTCAATCGCCATGTCAGTTTAATGCTAGCAAGGAGACGGACAGGGCAGCCGGTATGGATGTGGTAGATAGATGTCTTGTCCCGTTCAGCCACGACGCTCCAACATTGAACATGCGCGGCGACTAGGACAAGGCGCGGGCAGCGCTCTTGTTCGGCGCGCCGCTTTAATGCCGGCTCGAGTGAGAAGAGGCATCCACTCTGGGCCTGCATAAATGCGGCACTGGCGCTATAGACCGTCATGAATGTGCGGCAACCACTTCGCACGGGAGAAGGGACGGAAGCGGGAGAGCTTTTTGGGTATAGGACCTAGGCGGTGGCGTGCGCGTACGTGGCACACCAGCCCTGGTTCGCATCCGGTTTGCGAGAAAACATACGTCTCAATAGGTCCACCGCCTTGGATGGGAAACTGCATTTATAGGGCGTTTCGAGGGTCTGTGTTGGAGATGCCCTCCCTAATGAGCACAATGTATGAAAGAACAATCCAACCCAATGACACCAGAAGAGAAAGTACAAGAAAGCAAACTGAGACCAATACTCTAATGGTATCCGTCCAAATGAGGTGATTGGGAAGAAGGGATGATGAATATGAAAGAAATATGATTTGTTCGTAACTAGTGATCAACTAGACATATTCACGCAAAAAATAGACATATTCACCATCACAAAAAGGAAAACTAAGCATATTCACAATGGGAGTTGGTGAAACAAATATAGCATCGAAAGGCAAAACCACTGAATAACATTTTTTGAAGGTTTCATTTTTCACTTTCCGAAAGCCTTCACCCGATTTTTGAAAACATGTCCCAACAACGTGTTTGGTAACTTTTGGGAAGGGGAATGAGAATTTAGACAAGGGAATTGTGACGAGATTAGACATGGCAAGTGACATTTTATTTTCACTCCGTTGTTCGGTATCACGAGAGTATTACATTTGGGAATTTGGGAGATTTGCTTATTCCCTTGTTTGTTTAGTGAGAATTCATTAGGGATGAGCTGAGAGATGACAAGCTAAGTTATGATGAAAGGCCGAGATGTTCTCCATAGATCAATTCCCACTAATTTCCCACCCCTCCATTGTTAATAAAATGCTGGGAGTGAAACTCTAAACTCACAAGCCCAATCCTTCATGAATTCCTATTCCCTCGAACCAAACTGATGACTTTATATCTCATAGGCCTAAATTCCTATTCCCTCTCTCTAATTACATCAGGGCACTAGGGTTTTTGAAAGCTGCCGACACGACAAATTGTCTAACAGCATCTCCAACGTGGAGTCCTAAAACGGACACGCTATCCGTCCGCGGACTCATCCGCGAACAGTGATACGGGAGCCTGCCATCTAATCATGCTCGCATACATTCCAAAGTGAATTTGAATAAACCGGATGTTTTCCATGCAAGCAGGTTAATTTTCAATTAAACCGGACCAAGTTCATTATATTTTTGACCTATTTTATTAGAAAAGTTTGGACACTAACCTCATCTACATCTTCGCCAACACCCGTCCTCCAAATCCGTGTTGCCCCCCCCCCCCCCCCCCCCCCGGCGGGGGGGACTGGGGCCCTGCCCCCCCCCCCCCCCAGTCACCTGCGAGGGGGACATGGGACGCCGCCATCTCCCATACCCTACGCCTCCTCATCGGAGTCCGTGACCTGGCCGTAACCAGTGGAGATGAGGTCCACGATGGAGAGGACGGGCCAGCCTCATGGTCGTAGCGGCACGAACAAGGCACCGTTGTCGGCGCGGATGACACACAACTCCTGGCGTTCTCTTCTGCAATCGCCGGTGCTGCCTCCACGTCCGACTGCGCCACGACCACGTTGCAGTAGGCGCGAGCACGAGCGGCCTCGTAGAGCGCCCGCTGCTCGGCAACGAAGTTTCGATTCTCCACGACCATGGCTGCCACGCCCCCTCGTTCGCAAACTTGCTGTAGAGTGTCCCTAACCCAATCGGTGGTGCGCTAGGAGGGCTATGTTGTACCACAGCTCCTCATGCGCCTATTAGAACACCAGTAGCGGCTATAGCATAGCCTGCTCTTCTACCATGATGGCGTCGAAGTGTGTTTGTGCCATCTCCATGGTGAAGCCGGAGGGACCGGCGCTAGACCCCCCCCCCCCCCCCCCCCCCCCCCCCCCCCCCCCCCCCCCCCCCCCCCCACCCCACTCTTCATTAGAGGCCTCCACCATTGTTGGGTTGTCGTGCTCCCCTCGGACGAGGTCGCCGGCAGGTCGGCTAACTCATGCTTTTTCCCTGTCAAGAGTCTCTCCCACATAGCTCTAGAGCTTGAGGTTCTTGCGGATGTGGTGCACGGAGGATGGTTGAGAGCGGACATGTTTGTGATGCGGATGGTGTCGGGCAAGGCCACGTTTAAATAGAGGGTGCCGGCCATACAAAGCGGCGGGACGTGTCAACATCCGGGTGCGGAGTTGGTTTCTCGATTGTCGTGTCAGTTTAATGCTGGTAAGTGGACGAACGAGGCAGCCACTATGAATGTGGTAGATTGCTGTCCCGTTTAGTCATGTCGCTCCGGCATTGAACAGGTGCAGAGACTGGGACACGGCGCGGGCGGCACTCTCGTATGCGCACCGCTTCAATGTCAGCTCTAGTGAAAAGAAGCGTTCGCTCTAGGCCGACATAAATTGACACTGTGGACCGGCATAAATGCACGGCAACCGCTTCGCGAGGGAGAGGCGCAGAGGTGGGAGAGGTTTTTGGATGGGACCTAGTGGTGACGGACGCGTACATGGCAGCGGTCCGGGCGCCCGTAAGAACCTCTAATTAGTGTCCGGTATGCCAGAAAACAGACGTCCCAACCGGTCCACAGACCAATAAGATACGTGGATAACACATTGGACGTACGCGGTTGCTTCCGTCCTGGAGATGCCCTAATTGCACATTGCCGCCGCTGACGTTGGCTGGTTAAACCCCACTGCTTCGTTAGCTGGAAGGCATCGACCGCCATTGCGGCCGCTGCTGCGATCTGCGAGTGCACGAGCAAATTAGGGTTCGCATTAGCCGTTTCCCCCCTATCCAGTCCCATCCCATCCGCAGTTCGGTGAACCCTCAGCGGCTCAACTCCTCGACCCTCTTGGTTTCTCGGGCTGTACCCAGGCCGCCGCGGTGACGGCGCGATTCGTCCCCATCCAGGCCGCCGCCACCGGTAGGCCGAGCCCTTCCTGGAGGTCCGCCGGCGCCGGCACCGTCTCCGATCTTTCTTCCTCACTGAATCATCGCCCCGTTGCTGCTCTCAGGCTTGGTTGATTGATCCTCCTCCTCCAGCGCAATGCATCTCCGTTTGCTCAAGGCCAAAGCGCTGCTACTCTCAGGGTACGTAATGGATCTGTAAACTGCTATCGATGGCTTTTGTTCACCGCTGCCGTTTGTTCATTCGTACCAATGAAACCAAACAACACCTTTAGATACATGCATGGGACTGGAGATGAAATCTTAAGGCTTCAGTGAGATCAAGAAAATGAGCTGCCTATTTGACGCTTATTTTCAGCTTAATTATTTTCTGCCAACGTTGGTTGTTTGGAACTCTGCAGTTCTGCATTCAAGAGAACATATCTTTTCCCCTTGTTTAGAGGGTAGACCAGTTGAATAATAAACTGCTGCCGATATGATTATGCGCATGTTACTTTTTGGGACAGGATAGAGAATCCTATGTGCTAAATATGAGAATAGTAAAACAGAGATCAAAAAGACAATTGACTGGGAGTAGTTGTGTTGAATTCGTACATTGATGCTGTTGCCTATGGTTATATAGTAGGAGAATGACAGTTAATAATAATGCCATTGTTGTGATGAACTGGATTCACATTAAAAAGAATGATTGCTGGGAATGGCAAATCTTCTTGCTGCAAATGACTTCTTTCTTGTACAAATGACATATGGTGTTCATATTCTGTACATAGGCCTTCTTTAGTTTCTATGGCCCTGTATGTATTGACATGTCTTAACCAGTATCGTGTATATTGTTTCAGGATAACATCCGTGGATGTACAACTCTCAGGTACTTTCCACAGTGCACTCTAATTAAACCCCTGTATTTCTTGCATCCATGATTCCATGGTGTGTCTTTACACTTAACTCTTGGTTTGTCAGTACGGTGCTGCCAAAAGTTGTCACGGTTGGAATTGACTTTGGATGCAAGAATTCAAGAGTTGCGATCATAGATTCCTTGGTACGCAAGCTGTACAGTAACGCGTTCATATTTGTTCAGTTTAGTTTTAATAACCTCATGTTTTTGGAAGACTACTTGATGAAAGTTAATGATGGAAGGTATGCCTAGGTTATTATAGTAAAAATGAAGTCCTTGTGTGAAGTATGCAAGGTTCTTACACAAGGCTTCTCAGAGTCGTCGATGATGCTTACCTGATGTGTTTGCTTTCACTTTCTGATTGAATATACAAGCAGGCCGAATCGTAGTACAGTTTACATTGCGTCTAACTTGGCAATTACAATGCTCTTTCTGTGTTTGTTTTCAGAAATATATTTACTTGTTTAGTTAGGGAAATCTTGAAATTAATGTGCACACCAGAGCTAATAAAAAAGTAATGCCATTAATTATGTTCTAATCCCCTTATTTACTCTCTTGTTTCAGGTACCGGAGGTTATCGACAGTGAAGGTGGGCATTGCACTCCATCTTATGTTACTTCAATAGAGCCAGAAACTAGTGAACGATATGCGTGGGCCCTGCAGCGTTTGGAAGGTCTTGGCAAATGTGTCGCAGTTGGAGAACTTGCAAAGCGCAGGATGTCTAGACAACCATTCGATGTTGTCTTCAATATAAAAAAGTTGATTGGAAAACAATTTGATGACTGCTGGGTGCAAGGAATGAGGAAAAGAGTCCATTTCAGCATCGTTGAAGGGGGGAGAGGAGAAGCTTGCGTCCAAATCCATGGAGTGAGATTTTCTCCTGTTGAAATTGCCAGTGTTATTTTTGCAAAGCTCAAGGATGTCGTCCTAATGTACCAATTTCATCACGAATTAAAAGCGGTGATAAGTGTGCCCATTTTCTTCAGTGAACAGCAAAGAGGAGGCCGGGTCGCGAGGAGGCGAGGACCAGGAGACGGCGACGAGACCTGATGAGGTGCCGACTGGTGCCTTGATGCGAAGGACGACAAGGCGATGTCGCGAGGAGCGGGAGAGGGCGACGGGATTAAGAGAAGGGCGGCCGGATGAGGCGTCGGCCGGTGCCGCCCGCCGCCGGTGGTGGTGGATCTAGTGATGGGGACTTGGGGAGAGGAGGCGGCTAGATCAGGGGAATGGGGAGAGGTCGAGAGGAGGAGTGGAGGCGGCTGCGGGTCAGGGGAACGGGGAGGAAAGGAGTGGAGAGGTGAGCGACTTAGGATTTCTTCTTTATATATTCAATTGAATGTTTGACTGACAGGTGGGGTCCCGGGTATCCATGGAGCCGGTTTGCCCCCCATCCCCGCCCCGTTATACCCATGGGGGGATTTTGATCCCCATCGCCGCTTCTTAGCGGGTAAATCCCCACGGATACCCGCCCCCACGGGGAAAATTGCCATTTTGATGCATGACATTTTCTTCCTTGATTGATCGGAGGCACTAAATCCACCATGGATTCGTGGACACAAATCCATCCCCAATTAGCCAAAAAGACCAGAATATTAGTCTGGTCTTCAACCAAACTACGAAGTTGTCCTGAACCAAACTCTAAGCTGGTCTATCTCGATCATTGGATCAACTTAATACTACAACTTAAAATAGGCAGTACGATGTACTGTAAAAAGATCTTCTTTTTACTGTAAAAAAATCTCTAATGTTAAAGTCCACTTCTTACAGGTGCTCATAGGCCCTGCATCTTGGAGATGCAAGGAGGGCTCATTTTGTGGAGATGCCAAAAGGGTATGCGGTTTTATATATATATACTGCAATCTAAGACTTTGGCATATATACGTTGGACATGTTTCTGAGTTGTATAGATGTGTCTCTGGGTTGTATATGAATGTGTGTCTGGGTTGTATGGAAATGAGGGTGTATAGTCCCTCACCGCAAACGGTTCGTGGCGCATACACGTTTGCGATGTGGTCACATCTCACATGGGTTGATAATCGTGTGTTCTACCCTTCACATAAGCGACCGGTAGCTATGGGCCAATATACCTTTTGGGATAGGGAGTTTTACCTGTATGAAATGTGTTCTTATTACGTACAAGTGTGTCTTGCATGCTATCATTTAGAAAAGAATGTGCACAAATGGAAGCAAGAAATTAAAATAATTGCACGGTGACTTGCAGAGATAAGGACGTCCACCCTTGTCGTGAAGTGATCAAGGATTTAGCTGGACACTCGTGCTCATAATAGAAGTACTTCCACTGGATGTCTCGAGATATTTTTTATCAGTTATTTATGTACTACATCCGTCCCATAATGCAAGACGTTTATTAGCACTAGTGTAGTTAGTAATTGACCGTGATGGAAGTGGAACAATGCTCGTGTGTTTGCTCGCTGCAGAAAAAAAAAATCCGTTGTTGGTTTGAGAAGGCAAAAGCCATACACACATGAACCAACTGAAAGTTCACTTTAAGTAAGAGTAGAGATCACTACAGAAATAGACGGAGCATAAAGTTAAGACTCCAGCGGTTACAAATCCTCCCTTAATTGCACGCAAAAGGCAAAACCCAACTAATTGCATTCCCCGCCAAATATGTTCCAGCAAATTAATCAAGACACTCCACTTCATCGATGTCATACACATCATCCAAAATCTCTCCCACAAGACACTCCAGTCTTAATAACGGTTACCGTTTTTTAGTTGCCTTTATTTATAAAGGTTACTGGCAATACCACGCGTATATATACATGCAATGCAATATGTCTAGCTCCACCAACTATCAAAAATGGCATCCAACCATGTCCTCCTCTCGGCCCTAGTCCTGCTCTCCAATCTCCATCCTCGCCGCCGCCGCCGCCGCAGCCACCATCGCGTGCAGACCAGGGGTGGGCATCCCGCCCAAGCCACTCCCAAGCTGCCGCGCGTACGTGGTCCAGCAGACCTGCAAAGACACCCAGCAGACCACGCCGGGCAAAGTGGCCTCCAAGGATCCATGCTGTCGGGAGCTGGAAGCCGTCTCGGAAGAATGCCGATGCACCGCGATGGAGGACTTCATGCAAGGGATGCTCCGCTTGGAGGGCGTTCCTGAGGGGTGCACTAGAAAGGACCTGTGGGAGTTCACCATGTCTCTCGTCAAGCCGGAGACGTGCAACCTGAAGACCATCACTGGCGGCCCGTACTGCGGCCTCCCTCCTAGCAATGATGCCCGTCTCGCCGACGGTGTGCTAGATGTGTAGTTAAGCATGTGACGGAATGACGGATGGTTCATGAATAAGCGTGTAAATTGCGCATGAATATATAGTAGAATCCTCGTGGGTTCAAAAGTTTCGGTGTTTTGCTACCTACAGTGAATCAAACGAGCCTGCTGCATCAAGTTCATGATGAATAAGCGGTTTTTGGCGGTGGGCACGTGAGTGTCACATTTCTTATTACCTCTCTCTCAGTTTACAGGACATGCGCGTGCCCCTAGGTCGTCAATTTGACCAACCTAATATAAGTCATATATTACAAAAAATATATCAATATAAACTTCAGATGTTCTATTTTCAAACCGTATAATTTTTGTGTTGTATAGTTTATATTAAGGTGATAAAATTGGCAACCTAGGTATACGCGTAGGACTTGTAAACTGAAACGGAGGTAGTATTCCTGTTGGCTGAGTACCCAGAGCATAATCAATTTTACTGGAGGCAGGTTGCGGGGCCGACATGACAATCATTTGGCACACAGAAAAATTTGAGTTTCTGGTAGTGAGCTTGCCTTACAAAACTACTACTGGTATTTATTAATTCCAGAAAAAAATTGTTGCTAGAATTTATGAATTTCAAAAAATGTTCATGAATTGTGTCCCTTGCCTCACAAAACTGTTGGTAGTATGACAAATATGCATCATATCTGCTAGATTTTAAAAAATTAGGGAGTCCAAACAATGTTTGTCAACTCAAAAAAATTCATTGTATTTTAAAGATTATATTCATATATATATATATATATATATATAAGTTCATGAATTACTTCTATAAAATATTTATGAATTTAATTTTTCCATTTTTTTGGAAATGTTCTTGACCTTTTCTTAGAGAAAATAAAGAAAACTAAAAAAGGGAAAAGGAAACCTGAGAAAACACGATGAAAATTAGTAGAAGAAAAAAAAACGCTAGAGAAATCAGAAGATACCCACTCCCGATGAGAGCCCCATGTCTATAAGTAGCAGAAAAACAAAAATAAAGAACATTTTTGAAATTTGTAAACATTAAAAAACATAGAAGAAAAAAAAACAAAAAAGAACCCAAACGAATAACACGATCGATGGAAAATTGGCTGGATCATGCTAGCGACCCTTGTGAGTCTGACCGTCAATTAGGCACTGTCGAACCACCAGTGCTATTTCTCGCCCATGCCATGACGTAACTCGGTCTCGCCTGTAGGAGCGAGGGAGTGGGCCAACCCACTATTTTGGCCTCCTCTGGATCGAGTGCTTTCCTCTATGTTCTTCTTATAGGGATATTTCCATTGCATGGGTTTTCTTTAGTTTTTTCCTGTTTTTGATTTCAGTTTTTTGCGAAAAAAGTTTTGATCTATTCATCTTCAATCATGGCAGTACAACGAATACCAGAAATAATAGAAATTACATTCAGATCCGTAGACCATCTAGCAACGATTACCAGCACTGAAGCGAGCCGAAGGCGCGCCGCCGTCATCGCCTCTCCATCGCCGGAGCCGGACACAAATTGTTGTAGTAGATAGTCGGAAAGTCATCGTGCTAAGGCCCCGTAGGACCAGTGCACCAGAACAGCAACCGCCGCAGATGAAGAATAACGTAGATCAGAAAGATCCAATCCAAAGACACATGAACATAGAGGAACAATGACGAGATCTGAGCAAATCCATCAAAGATAGATCCGTCGGAGACACACCTTCACACGCCACCAACGGTGCTAGACGCACCACCGGAACGGGGGCTAGGCGGGGAGATCTTTATTCCATCTTCAGGAGCCGCTGCACGTCTCGTCTTCCTGAGCAGAACACAAACCCTAGCAAAGATGAAAGAAACGACAAAAAACAGAGCCCTCCCGCCGGCCCTTGCCGAGATTCACCGCGCCCCCATGGCCCTAGGGCCACCGCAGAGGAGGCAGACCTACGGCTGCCTCGGCGGGAGGCAGAAACCCTAACTTTTTTGTGGAGGAGGAGGAGGAGCCGGCGGCAGCTAGAAAGGCTTCGGTAAGATGCTATAAAGTTTCCATTTTTTCATTTCATTTTCTCCCACACAGGTCTACTTGTTCATAAACTTTGTAAATTGTTTGTATACATGAGGAACATTTTTTATACATGTTTAAAATTTCACAAGTATATTAATAGAATTCAAACATTTATTTTGATGTTTAATCTTTTCATACATATTTCTTGCGTACATCTAAAAACAATATACACATTTCATATTTTCTGAATAGATTTTTTTTTGGCAAATATATGGTTTCAAAGTTTTTGGTTAAATTTTATACATTTTCAAATATACGTCTAAACATTATTTTGTTGAATGATATGAACATTTTTAAACAATACAAGCACTTTTTACATTGTATATAACATTTTTAATTGTAAAGTACATTATTCTAGGTGTGGGAGCATTTTTAGAAAAATGTAATATAATTTTTTCAAAAGTAAAAAAGTCTATGTTTAATTAAATAAACAGATTTTTACATTTCACAAACATTCTGAATATATATATATATATATATATATGAAATTCAAAGCATTTTTAAAATGGTATGAAAATTTTATTTTATTGCCAAAAACATTTTTTAACTATACTAACAAAATATTTACACTACTTTAACGTTTTTCGAATTCGTGGTTTTCTATATTTCTTTAGTAATATAAAGATTGTGGAATATATGTATAATAATAATTCTTGCAAGTACAATAAAAACTTACCTGCATGGAGCTAGTTGTACCAGCCGAATAATAGTAAAGAAAACGCAACATTGAGGCGACACCTCCTTTGGACTCGTAGCAACATGCGATACATAGTCGTGCCCTTCCCGAACAGGCATTCGCATTCTAGGTCGATAGCATGGTGCGTTTGTCAAGCTAGCCATATAAGTTACCTACTTCGCGATGAGAGGATCATGCGTCTAAATAGGAGAAACCCCGAAAACACTTCTAAAATTTTATAAAAATACAAAAAATGAAAGAACAAAAAACAGAACCCAGAGGAATCACACTATTGAAGGGAAAATCGGTTGGTACATGAGCCGGCTCGTGCTAGCGACCCTTGTGCATCTGCTCAGCACATGGACGCATTGAGTGCCAATTAGGCATTGTTAAACCGCCAATGCTTTTCCCTCTCGTACCAAGAGGGATCCACTACTGTAGCGTCGGTAGCTCAAGTTTTTTCTGGGCGGAGGGAGTTAGGCAGTACATTTAACATTTTCAATACATAATAAACAAAAACAATCAGAAATTTTTTTGATATGTACTTTTTTATACACATTTCCCATATACATGTAAAAAAATCAAGTTAATATTATATATATAAATTATTTTTCTTTTTTAAATATTTAGAAGTTTTTCTGAATATAGTTAAACATTTTTCAAATACACGTCCAAACATTATTGTTTGAATGATCTTAAATACTTTTTTAAACAACGCAATCATTTTTTTTACATTGTAATCCCTCCATTCCTAAAGATAAGTCTCTTTAGAGATTCGAATATGGAGGACATACGGAGCAAAACGAGTGAATCTACACTCTAAAAAAAATTCTATATACATAGGAATGTAGTTTGTACCAAAATCCCTAAAAAGACTTATATTTAGGAACGTAGCGAGTATATAATATGTTTTGAAATTTAACGTATATTATTTTAATGTGGGAATTTTCCCAGATGTAAAATATATTCTGAATATTACGTGATAGTTTTTATGAATTAAACAAAACAAATTACCTTCTATAGACATTTTAAAAAACATAATGGACATTATTTTAAATATTTTAATATTTGATAAATGCTACGAACATTTTATTTTTATGCTATCAAACATATATTTAAACTACACTAGCAAAAATCACCCTGCATTAACATTTTTTAAATCCGTGGTTTTTATTTCTCTGTAGGTAATTTGAAAATTTAGGAATATATATAGCAAGAAAAGAAGGAAAAAGAACAGAACCCAAAGAAATCACACGATGGAAGGGAATCGGCTGGTACATGTGCCGGCTGATGTCAGCAACCCTTGTGCGTCTAGTCAACACTTGACCGCATTGAGCGTCAATTAGGCATTCTCGAACCGCCTGTGCTATTTCTCGCCCATACCAAGAGATAACTCGGTCTCATCTCTGTGCGCGAGGGAGTATGCCGGCCCAGTACTGTAGCACCTCTGACTTGAGTTTTCTGAGAGCAACTAGTTAACCAGCGGTCTTTTGGGAGCCTCACAACGACCATTGCCACTTGGCACGCTCTCAGCCATTCACCATGTGTCGCGTTCTGAGCGCTTCCTTCGGATTTTGTTTTATTTTTATTTTTCCGCACGCATTTTCGGCTTTTTTTCCAGTTTTTTTCGACGTTTTGGTTTTCCTCCGGTCTTCCTTAGCTTTTTAATAAAAAAATTGAAAAAAATAGATATTGCGCGAAAAAATGCGTTTTCTTTTTTCCCCCTTTCATGAGAGTCACGGTTTTGCTTCCGCGATAGGCACGGTTTTGCTTTCGCGAGAGTCACGGCCGTGCCTCTCGAAAACGAAAAAAAGGTTTTGCCTCCGCGAGAGGCACGGTTTTGCTTTCGCGAGAGTCACGGCCGTGCCTCTCGAAAATGAAAAAAACACGTTTTTTGTTTTTTTTCTTTCGCGAGAGTCATGGTTTTGCTTCCGCGAGAGGCACGGGTATGCTTTCGCGAGAGTCACGGCCGTGTCTCTCGGAAACGAAAAAAATATGTTTTCTGTTTTGTTTTTCTTTCACGAGAGTCATGGTTTTGCTTCTGGGAAAAGCATGGTTGTGCTTTCGCAAGAGTCATGGTCGTGCCTCTCGGAAAAGGAAAAAACATGTTTTCTTTTTTTTCATGAGAGTCACGGTTTTGCTTCCGCAAGAGTCACGGTTGTGCTTTCACGAGAGTCACGGCTGTGTCTCCTCGAAAACAAAAAAACGCGTTTTCGTTTTTTTCTTCCGCGAGAGTCACGATTTTGCTTCCGCGAGAGGCACGATTGTGATTTCGTGAAAGCCACGGGCGTGCCTCTTTCGGAAAGGAAAAAATATCCGTGCTCCCGGTTAGATTTTTTCATTCGGTTTTTTTTTGTGAAAAAAGTTTCGTCAAAACCCATCAACATGTGATCTATTTTTGAAGATCTCGACACGAGGAATCCAATGATGAAAGCAGTTCGAGATTTAGACGCACGGTTTGAAGGATAAAATGTTTTGAATAAACGGATCTACGAAAAAAGAGAAAACTCTCAGGTTGAGACAAGTGACGCGATGTATGTGCGCCACTTGTCGCAACTAGGGGCATTGGAGTGATCTTTGCAACGAGTACTCCTTGATTGGTGATTTCAGAGATTTCTCTCTCCTTATCAGTTTTTTTTCTGTTGCATCAGTTTTCTGCGGGTTTCCTTTTCCTTTTTCTGAGCTGTATTTTCTTTTTCTTTTCTCGACATATGTCTACTTTTTTATCCCCATTGTAAAAAAAAATCATATACATCAGGAATAATTTTTTATGCGTGTTTAAATACATGGTTAAACAAAGGAATCCAACATATGTTTTGATCTGTACTTTTTTCATACAAATTTCACGTTTCTCGTATACTTCTTTAAAATAATTCTACACATGCAATATTTTCTAAATAAATGATTAAGAAAAGGTAAGATATCTGTTTTTGATTTTTCAAATAGTGTTAAAAAATTTAAATACACATCCATATAATTTTTTGAATGATACAAAAAGGTTTCTAAAACAATTCAAACATATTTTTAGATTGTATGTAATTTTATTAAATGCGGGAACATTGTTTAAACGTGGGAGCATTTTTTAATGTAATATTTTCTTTAATAGTACAAAATATTTGATTTCATTTACATAAACTTTTTCCTACCTTGTATATTTTGTAAAAATATAATGTATATTTTTTGGATACATTTGAACCTTTTTAAATTTACGAAACTTCTATTTTAATGCTATCAATAATTTTTTAAACTTAGCTAACAATTTTTACGTTGTGATAACAATTTATGAAGTCGTTATTTTTTTCAAATAATTTTAAAGTATTGGAATATATGTATTTAGAACTTTTGTTTCAAAAATATGAACAAAAGAAGAAAAAACAACTAACCTGCAAGAAGCTACTTAGACCGGCCTGATAGTACCAACGAGAGTGCGCCATTGAGGCGAGACCGCCTTCGGACTCGCAATAGGTGATGCATAGCCGTGCCCTACCGAACATACGTTCCAGGTTGATAGCACGGTCGGACGGTCAAGCTAGCCACATGAGCTATGTGATGCCGGCCATGGGCTTCAAACAAACAGTTGCTCAGATCAGCCCAGGGATGGGGTACCGTCCTCTCACTCGTTAGTATCTTGATCGAACACCTACACCAACTTCAGACTCGATGCTCCGTCTCAATTTCAAGGTTCGTGATTTCGATTCGATGGGGGCAGTAAACTACTATCCCTCCGTTTCTAAATGTAAGTTTTTTTTTAGAGATTTCAATATGATCTACACACAGAGCAAAATGAATGAATTTATATTGTAATACGTCGTAGATAGATCGACGCACGAATGCATGGCCGGTTTACTAATCACAAAGTGGTAGTAACATGCATGGCAACCACGTGTTGCAGGAGGAGCATCCTATGCATCTGCATGAATGCACTGCCCATTGCGTACATGCATTGCAGCTGGTCATCGGTCGATGGAGGGTTGGAGTCAGCCCCTTTTAATGTCTCAAACTCAACACTTGTTGGAATGTGAAGCAACATGAACAAGTAGACGAGAAAGGACCGCTGCCGTTCCATCTAGTTCACCTACTGTGTCTCCGTCATGTTTTTCCAACATGAACAATTAGCAAATTTTTACGTTCGTCATGTTTGTCTAAAATAAAGTTTGCAATGTGACGTTTGTGGGTAGCGCCGTGCTACCAGTACTTCATGGTTTGATTAGTGCTAGCACACGGAATGAGGAGGTGGCTGCAAATTCGCCTGTCCGATTTGGGCAGATCCTCCGACAACCTGCCACCACCAATTAGGTTAGTGGCAAACAAGGACAATTAGCTTACTGATTCCCAGGCTTTGCGCTGCCCTAAGATCCAAAGCTTTGAAATTCACCAAAAGGTATTGCGAACCAGCCAATCCACTTAGTATTAGCTTGTCGCACTAGTGATACGTCTGATGAAATCAAGGACACACATTTGATATTTTCAAGCAGCGATGGCCACTTTCAGATCCTCAATTGACCGGGTAATAAAATGCATAGCCTACCCTACCTCCATCCTAGGTTTTTAGTCCTATTTTATGCCAAATTTTAACCATAAATTTAACTAGCAAAATGTTAATGCATGTCATAAAAAATTATACCGTTGGATTCGTATTTGAATATAGTTTCCGATAACATTATTTTTGCTATGTATAATTTGTATTTTATTACTGAAAATCATTGTCAAAGTATTGCCCTAAATACAAGGGGACCAATAAACTAGGACGGAGCCATCAAGATTCAAGGGAAAACGTGAATACTTGAGCTACTAAGATCACGATCAAATGAAAAAGGTGTATTCGTTGGTATTTGAGCTACCTCATTTGATTTGGAAATGGTTTTTGTCACCAAATATTATTAGCTGTTTTGATGAAGAAAATTTTGTTTTCTGTGTTGCTTGAATCTCAGTATCGATGTTTAGATTTGACGACTGTTAGTGATGAACTTATAGTTGTTCTTAGTCGCGTACCATGAGTTGTATACCTGAATGGGCTGAGGATGGTCGTGCGCATATCATTCATGCAAAGCGCAACGTGGTTGTCGTCGATATCTTACGGCTTCGTCGCCGTGTCTAACTCGACGGCTGCAAACCCATTGATAGGGTTTTGTGATGAAGATGTACCGGGGATGTGTGTGTGTGTGTGTGTGTGTGCCTCTCTCTCTCTGTGAGAGTGTGTGTGTGTGTGTGCGCGCGTGCGTGTCTATGTGTGTGTGTTTGTCTGGGGTGGGGAGGGGGGGCAATAGTCCCCCTGGTGTGCCATAATTTGTTGTTGCATGTAGTTGTCTCATGGGCATGTAACAATACAACATGTTTTTTGTTATGTCAGTGCTACTCTATCCAACAATATGTGGTTGTTTGGTAACGACTATTAAGGAAACCAATTTTCGTTAAACTTGTTTAGCATCATTACAAACTAAAACTTAGTTTGGCTTTTCACTAACTAACTCGAGGATATCTACATGGGTTTCTTGTAAAACCTGAAACTACTATTAGTCATTTGGTATTAACTTGATTTTGTTATCCTCAATAATTTCGTTATCACTTTCCCGGTCGATGCATTTTCTCTGCGACAGGTAAAAATTGGTTTTAGACTTTCTACGTCCAAATAAAGATTTACTGTCAGCCCAATATTAACTGATTTTAATTTTTTTCATTTTCTTAAAACAACATTTGGTAAAATCAACTGCTATCCAAAGAACCACTACGCGCTACTTTCCGTTCCATCAAACATGAGCATTCATAGCCTTAAAAAAGCAAATTTATCATCCACTTCACTCTCACACGGGTGCAATGAAATGAAAAACATGTATTTGTTGGGATTTGAGCTACCTCATTTAATTTAGAAATGGTTTTTATCAGTAAGTATTATTAACCGTTTGGATCAAGATAATTTTGTTTTGTGTGTTGCTTTAATCTCAGTCTCGATTCTTAGATTTGACGGCTGTTAGCGATGAATTTATAGTTGTTCTTAGTCTTCTAGCAAAATAAACATGTTTCTTGGGAGAGACTGTAGACTTGTGAGCTAGAGAAACATGTCTGAGGAGGGGGCCGGCATGGGTGGGGGACAAAATAATTTAGTTTTCCGATCTAAGCCCTCCCCCCTCCCACAATTTTTTTCCGCATATATTCCAACATTGTGGGGGTGGGGGAATGGGGGCGCATTGCCCCTGGCTAGCACATATGTCAGCCACTGCACGTAGGCGACTGATCAAGCTGAGTATGGGAGGATTTTTCCTTTCCCTTGGTGTTAACTCCTAAGAACTGCTTGTTGGCCATATTCATGCTCTGGCCATATTTATCGAGCACGGTCGCGCCCTGTTCTGGCTTGCCCTTATTGTTCAAGTTTTTGTCCTTTTTCTTGGTTCCTTATAGTTGAGATCCTTGGGCCGCCTCGGGATTCTCCTAAGATTCATGGTCCCATCCTAGACCTTCTTCCACTTTTTCCTAATGTAAAAGTAGCCGATGAAAAACCCGAGGGCCAGGCCGACAGGGCACGACTAGGCAATAGCCACCCATAAATTCCACCTGGAAACACTTGTTGGGGTTGGTGTCATCACTGAGAATCTTTACCATCATGATTCGCATGTGTACGAGGCTGAGATAGTATTATATGCCGGTAGACTCCGAGTAGCCAAGTATGCCTTATTGCCGACTAAAACCTTTGGGGGGTCCAATGACCAGTTGTGGATGACGATGGTAATCTTGGTCCCATTCTTCGCAATGTACACCCACACTCGCCGCAGAGTACCATTGTAGTCGATCCAGACCATACAGACCTTTGGGGGGGTCCAATGACCAGTTGTGGATGACGATGGTAAGCTTGGTCCCATTCTTCGCAATGTACACCCACACCCGCCGCAAAGTACCATTGTAGTCGATGCAGACCATACAGAGTCCTCTGTCTCCACGTACCATTGTAATTGACTAGAACATAAAGGCACGCGTTACCGCGCCTGCCTATCTTAAATGTTATATTGTAGAGTCATGATAAAATGCTTTAGGAGTCAATGAGAAGGAATTTAGAGTACAAAACACACATTGTGGTGCATGCATCTTGAAGCTTGAAAGCTTGAAAGATAGTGCACACACAGTCATGAATTAAGCCCCTGAAATGCATAGAATTACAAGCTCTCTCTCTCTCTCTCTCTCTCTCCACACACACACACACACAACGCTATGGAATTAAACTGATTAGCTCGAACTAAGAACTCAAGGTGGTGTGAACAGAACAACAGTAAGCATGGTTATGTTTGTTTTCTGCACCATTATTCATGATAAGAAGCAAGGATACTTCCCTATTATTGAAACAAAAGATATGTTTGATACATTGCGAAACGGATGTACCTGTTAATACAAAATCAAAAGTCATTAGCAGAAGTGTTTAAGTTAATGGGTTGATGTACGTTATTGTACGAAGAGTTAGCAGAACAGGAATTGTTTGAACAATTTCCTGGCAACATATTCAGTTTGAGAGACAACTGCAGACATAATATAATCTGTCAATTACTGTGTGCAATTTTAGGGAGTGGCACACACATAGAGGTAAACCCAAAATTTTATTCACAACAAGTAGTAGTACCTAACTTTTGTTATCTCATTTCCTAGTGGTAAAATTTGCATCATTTGTACAGACCGGTGCTATTTTTAGGAAAAATGAGAGACCTATGTGCATGTCTGCTGCTCTTGCAGATCTTGCAGATCCATCCTCTGAGCCACGCACGTATCAAGCTGTTATGCGCATTCCTCATTGGAGAGAGGCCATGGAGCAGGAGTATCAAGCGCTTATTCGCAATCAGACATGGACTCTTGTTCCTCCACCATCACGGGTTAATGTCATTGATTCAAAATGGGTGTTCAAAGTGAAGAGGCATTCTGATGGGTCCATTGAGCGCTATAAAGCTCGTCTGGTTGCTCGTGGATTTCGACAGCGTTTTGGTCTTGACTATGAAGACACCTTCAGTCCAGTGGTCAAGCCTATTACCATCAGACTTCTTCTCTCTCTTGCCGTTACTCGAGGTTGGTTTCTTCGTCAGCTTGATGTTCAAAATGCTTTTCTTCATGGTGTGTTGGAGGAGGATTACCATCAGACTTCTTCTCTCTCTTGCCGTTACTCGAGGTTGGTTTCTTCGTCAGCTTGATGTTCAAAATGCTTTTCTTCATGGTGTGTTGGAGGAGGAGGTTTATATGCGCCAGCCTCCGGGTTTCTCTGATCCGGATCACCCTGATCATCTCTGTCGTCTGTCCAAGGCAATTTATGGTCTGAAGCAGGCTCCTCGTGCTTGGCATGCTCGTCTTGCAATGGCTCTTCGTGCTCATGGTTTTGCATCATCAACTGCTGACTCCTCACTGTTTCTTCTTCAAAGGCCTGAGGTTACTATGTACTTGTTGGTCTATGTAGATGATATCATTTTGGTCAGCTCCTCTCAGTCGGCTGCTACTGCGCTTGTTCGCTCGCTTGGTGCTGATTTTGCGGTCAAGGACCTTGGGAAGCTTCATTACTTTCTTGGTGTGGAGGTTACTTCTCGGGCTGCTGGCCTTGTTATGACGCAGAAGAAGTACACTCTGGATTTGTTGTAGCGCGCTGGGATGCTTAAGTGCAAACCGACGACTACACCCATGTCTACCACTGATAAGCTCACTGCTGTTGATGGTGCGCTTCTCGCTTCTTCTGATGCGACAGAGTACAGGAGTATTGTTGGTGGGCTTCAGTACTTGACCATCACGAGACCGGACATTTCCTTTGCTGTTAACCGAGTCTGCCAGTATCTGCAGTCACCCCGTGATACTCATTGGTCTGCTGTTAAGCGAATTTTGCGCTATATTCGTTTCACGGTGGCTCATGGATTGCATATTCGGCCGTCTGACTCTGGTTGTCTTCAGCATATTCTGATGCAGACTGGGCTGGCAATCCAGATGACAGGCGATCCACGGGGGGCTATGCTGTATTCTTTGGCTCTACCCTGATTGCCTGGAACACTCAGAAACAGGCTACTGTCTCGCGTAGCAGTACTGAGGCTGAGTATAAGGCTGTGGCCAATGCCACTTCGGAGATTATCTGGGTACAGTCCTCGCTTCGGGAGTTGGGTATATCCGAATCACGGCCTCCTGTTCTATGGTGTGATAACATCGGTGCTACATACCTTTCTGCAAATCCGGTATTCCATGCCCGAACGAAACACATTGAAGTTGACTATCACTTTGTGCGTGAACGGGTCTCTCAGAAGCAACTACAGATCAAGTTTATTTCTTCCAAGGATCACCTTGCTGACATCTTCACCAAGCCATTGCCTTTACCGCAGTTTGAGACTTGCAGGCGCAATCTTACCCTTCTAGATTCTTTAGGAAGTGGCTAAGATTGAGGGAGGGTGTTAGACTGTATAGTTTCTGTATTTACATGTGTATACTGTAACGTTGTATACCACCTCATTATATATATATGTGATAGGCCACCCCTAGAGGGTTGTGCCGGTTCCCCCCAAACCCTATTGTCTTACCACAGGTTGACCAGAGCAGCTAGCACAAACAGATCAGCCTCTCTCATAAACCCATCATTGCATGATCAGCATGGTTCGTCGTTGTACGAGCTATAGTGTTATGTCTTATGTGACGCTGACATGCAAGTGTCTACGTGGGATACTCAGGTCCTCAACTTTATCAGTTCCGCTAGAGGCAAAATGTCATCATGGTTCATGTATTCCATAGTAGTACTACAGCACGTGTCTTGGCTAAAATCAAGACACAGTTGAACTAACTTACTATCCACCGCAAAAAGTTATCAACCAATTGGTCAATAGTAGGAATTAACCATAAGTTGTGAGGATCATAGATATCTATCAAGACGCTGTCCGTCCACGTCCACACGCCACCGTGCTAGCTAGTGTGCTTTTACAATTTAACAAGCAAAAATATTAATTTTATGTTTAAGCCTAGACGTATGTTCTGGTTTTACGGATCCTATTAAACGACGTCTTTGTCACATATGGGTCTCTGTCACACGAGGGAGAACCCAATCATGACTTGCTCATTAGGAGGCTGACTTGTCACGTAGGAGTAGCTTTCAAAATCAATGTGTTGATGCATACCAGTACTATTACACTTTGTTTGCGATAAGGACAATTTATCTGTTGCTTTATATGCAATCGATTTGGTATTTAAGGACGAAATGCCTATGGGAGTACTTAGATAGGAATGGCGCCTCTACCTTGAACCCAATTATTTCATATGCAGTCTAGTGACAAAGCATATGTCGAAACGTCAATTGCTGTGAACAGAAGGAGGTCTTGTTATTTTTCTCCTGTCATCAGATCCTCAAACAGCTTTGCGGTTTGGTGTTTTGCGAGCAGTACTACTTGGTGAGTGGGATGTCCGTTTCATTTCGTTTTTGCCGCCTGTACTCCATACATGCTATTTTTAAAACACACTCTGTTGCGATCGTGCAGTAGTCCATATATGTAGTGCTCTGCGAATGCATGTGTGCTCGTAGTTCTTGATGCGTGCTGCCATAGCTGCACGAGTGGATTTCTTATCTTTGACAATTAGTAGGCCCAACTTTTCCTCATTTCAAGAAAGTTCATTCCATCTTTACTTTTGAAAATTCAAAAGTTGTTGGACAAAAGCAGAACCTTGAGCGGCGCGCACGCACACACACACACACAGACACACACGCGCGCGCGCACACAAAATTATCATATTTTTGTTGCGAAAGGAGAAGTCGATAAATTTCTATGAAGGAAATCACATACGGTCTATTTGGAAGAATATAAGCACAATCACACAGTGTGGAAATCAACTAATCTGCACTGCACATCATGAATCTTTTTTTAGTGCTCCTAGAGAAGAAGAGAGGGGAAGACATCCACGAAGACCAAACTGCACTGGAGTATATCCACGCGCAGAAGAAACAGGAACAAACACATGTGTACGTCGATACGTTGGGCATGGAGTATGAGAGCTTGAGCTCAAATGATCTTGGATAAACAGTAAAATCGTAAAAAAAATGAAAAAAATCAAAAAATTGTCGATGTTTTCTGTGGTAAACAATGACAAATGTTCAAAGTGGTTCAAAATTTTCATCATGAGGTCATATTCTTGGAAGGTGTGACAGTAAAACAAAATTCATGCTTCTAAAATGCTACTTTCAAAAGTATTTTGGGGCACTGGTGTTTTTTTTAACACGCCTTCCACGAATGCAATCTCATAATGAAAATTTACAACCACTTAGAACATTTGCCAAAGTTATCAGAAAAAAAAAATCAGAATTGACTGAATTTCTTTAGAACTTTTTTAATTTTACTGTTTATCCGAGCTCATTTGAGCTCGAGGTCAGGGTACTTTCGACGTCGATAGGTATTATCCAAGCAGAGGATAATAAAGAAAAGGTGGGCGGGGCCAAGGAGACACAGGGGTCTATATTCTAGAAGAAGAGGACAAGTGAGAGGCGCTCGTGCAACCTGATTTGATTGATTGGCCAGCCGGCCAGCATGCATGTGCACAACACAAGACCAAGAACAAAAATCCAATACATCCACTGCACACGTACGTACTATGAAAAGCAACGCGAGCGTTGAAAGTGACCCAAGAAAGAACCACCCGCTCTCTCTCTCTCAAAAGGCTAGTGGTACGTACTAGTTGGAAACAAGATCCATCCTCCGGCCGCCGAGCGTGCGGCTGTCTGTACCGTGTACTCTGCTGGGTGCGCTCCTGTGCTCTGCTCGGCCGCTGTACCCCCACAGTTGGAGGTTTCGGCGGATCCATTCCTCTCGGCCTGAGCTTGCAGATGGTCACACAGCTCCGACGGACGCCCAGCTGCATCTTCTCGGCCAAGGAAGATTCATTCTCCTCCCTTGGGAAACAATCGCAGCTCATTGGCGTGCCCTGTGCCTTTCCTCCCGCCGATCAAAACATAGATTGGATGGATGGATCTATGCCCCTCACCAACGCCAGATCTTGGCCGGGAGCGCACGGCCGACACCGACCGGCGGCCGCTCGTGCTGAGCAACGAGTCAAATGTGCATCGCCTCCTACAGTCCTACTGTGGCTGTGCGGCCATGCCAGAGCCCCGCACGCCCACGCGCGCGCACGCACGCACGGGCGGCAGCAGGCAGAGCCACACCATGCAGCAGACCCAACAGGAGGCCGCAGGCCCATAGTAAACTGCTGCCAGTGGGCATACTAGGGACCCGTACCAAATCAACATTAGTGCATCCATATACATATCCATATACATATAATAATAAAGTGGCCGTATGCATCGTCCAGATGCAGAAGCCGGGGGTCATCCTTCTTTTTTAAAAAATAATTAAAAAAAACCAGGTCTTTAGCCAAGCCACATCACAGTGCGCTTCTATATTGCATTTTGTTTGACATCATTTTTCTGTTGATGAACGATGTTAATAATTTTCCCACCCATAAACCTGATCGAAACTAAAGAATTTTGACTTAGGACCGAAACTAAATATTCACCGAATTATTCCATGGCTGGGTGTAGTATCATTTTTTTAGGCTGGGTGTTGTATCAATAAGTTATAACTTATGCAATGCACCACGGGTACGATAAGTAAAGGCACCCTATTGAGTATTGACGGACATCTTTGTCAGTTGTCACACATGGTGTCTTGGTCACACGAGGGAGAGGCCAATCTGGAGATGAGTACATGAACAGCGTGTTGGTCATCGAAAGCTTCATTCCCACCTTTCAAAATCAATGCATCGATGGATACTCCTCGATATGTTGCTTTATCTGCAGTTTATTTGGTATTTAAGGATGAAATACCTGTACTACTTTGATAGGAATGGCGCCCCAACCTTGACCTTGATAGGAAGGAGTACGCTCCTTCTCATACCTTCCATATGTACAAGATCGTTATGCGTGGCACAGTTAACCGATGACGCATGTCACCCATACATCCATCCGTTCAAAAGGTTAGCTACTACCACTAATATAAACTGACAAATTTTGATCTATCAGCACATCATTTTTGTGAACACGGAGGGACTTGTTCTTTCCCCCTGCCAATCGATCTTTGAACAGCTTTGCTTTTTGGTCGTTGTTGCTGGTACTATGTGGCGAGTGGGATGTCCATTTCCATTTTCTCCCTGCGAAAATGGTACATCACCGGAATAAGACGGTGCGTTTACGGGTCCACCCCCCTTGACCCAATCACAACATGCCAAGTAATAATCACCCTGTAAACCCCCCGAAACTTTCCGTTGATGTAGCATTACTGTTCTCCGTGCCACCTCTCAACATCGTGCGGTTAGCTCTGCGAGTGCTTTGCTCATGCATGTGTTCAAAAATCCTTATGGTGCCATAGCTGCACGAACGGAATTGTTAAACAAATTTCCATGCATTAGGCCAACAACTTTTCCTCATTTCAAGAAAGTACAGTCGGGCTTTTTGACAATGGAAGATTTCTACACGGAAGACCTCGAGCGGCACACGCACTATACATCGTCCTTCCTTTCGTTGCAAAAGGAAGAGAGCGCTCTTGTCTTGTGACTCTACTACTAGATGACATGATCCATTCATCACTAGTATTGGAGATAGCACATCTACACATATATACTCCTACAAGCTACTCATATCAAAAAAATTAGACATGCATTAGGAGGAGTACCACGAGACGGTGTTAAGATATTGATGCACTAGCTAGGGTGGCTGGAGCAGTAGTAGTACTAGTATATACTCCATTCGTTCCTAAATATTTGTCTTTGTAAAGATTTCAACAAGTGACTACATGCGAAGTAAAATGAATGAATCTATACTCTAATATATGTCAATATACACCCATATGTAGTAATCATTTAAGTTCTTTAAAAAGACAAATATTTAGAAACGGAGGCAGTATTAGTTCTACCGGAAATTAATTTGTTACTCGCTTTCATTGTAAAACTATCCACCACAGACACACATGTGCAGATCAGTGAGCAGAGGGAAAAGGAGAGGTATCTATCCACCGGTGGGTGGGGCCGCGGGGAAGATGACAAGAGAGTGGCGCTCGTGCAACTGTGATTTGACTGATTGATTGGCCGGCCAGCCACACGTAGGAGTACCTTCTTCATGTACATCCAAAACCAAAAACAAAGATCCAACGCACGCACGCATATGAAAAGGCAGCGAGCAGAAATGTGTACTACCTTCACACAGGAATCACCCCAGAGCGAACGAGTGGTAGAGGGCTCCTTTATTCAGAGGAATTCTATAGAATTTTTGAAGGATTGAAATCCTTAGTAATTTTTCCTACGCCGGTTTTTTGATTCACAGGATTGAATCTCATAATTTTTTTTCTATGAAATCTTTCGTACTACATTTCACAGGAAATCTAACATTCACTTCAATCTCTTTTTTTCAATTCCTTTGTTTTTCCTATGGCATCAACCACTCATTGCTAATTCTATAGGATCCAAGTGGGCATGCCACTTCAATCCTATACTTTTTCTATCCATATGTGTTTAAAATCCTGCGAATCAAAGAAGCCCGGAAGTTAGAGGCAAAAACGATAAATTTGGCCGATGGACAAAACAATATCACAAAATGAACTGTTGGCGAAAACATTTCACCCGGTTGACCCTTTTTGTGTAGCGTGCGGTGCCTATGCGCCACACTACATTGTGCAGCGTCTGCCTCTCAGGCGCTACACACCTAGCCAGCGTCACACCCCAGTTTGCCTGTAAAATGCTAAGTCAGTGTGTAACGCCTGAGAGCTAGGCGCTACACTGAGTCTAGGCGTTGCACTAGTGGCCACTTCAAGATGTAGTGAAACATAGTGCAGCCACTGGTGCAACGCCTAGCTCTCAGGCGTTACACACTGACATAGCATTTTTCAGATAGTCCGGGATGCGGCGGTGGTCAGGCGTGTAGCATGCCTGGATGTCCGGCGCTACATAAAAGGTGGTCCATGCATGCTGAACGTCAGGTGGTCAGCCGAGGTGAAAAAAATTCGCCAACGGTTCAATTTGTGATATTGTTTGGTTCGCAGGTCAGAACAGTGATTTTTGCCGAAGTTAGAAGTAGATCTCATAGATGGGATGGCCGGCTTTTGGTAGTGCATGGCCATTGGCCAAGCATGCATGTGAGCAAGCAAAACAAGCATGTGGAGGAGAGAGTGTAGGCGCGAAGAAGACAGAGCGAGGGACATTCCCCGCTCGTGTGCACGCATGCGCATGTGCCTTGCAACACCGGCCGGATCTGGGCGAGCACGGCTGGATATGCATGGGCGGATATGGATCTGCACGCGCACGCGCACGGGCGACGCCGACGCCGACGCCTACGGGGGTCCTTGGCTTTGCTTACCTGTGCGCAACAGATGGCATTCAATGTGCCGCACGCGTACGCGCGCACGTCGCCGTCCGTCCATCTCGATGATCGGCAAGGAGGAAGTTTCCTGCGTTGCGTTGCGCCGATCGACCCGTCTGCTCTGCAAGGAAGAGAGGGCCACACACACACACACACGCACACTTGCAGAAATGAATAGACGCAGTAATGAGCGCCCATGCATGGACCATGCATTGCTCCACGCCCATCACGTCGCCTACCTATAGCCAGGTCCATGCATGGCATGCGTGCCTTGGCCCAGCCCTGCACTGCACAGCACACCGAGCTATTGCTAGCTAGCCGGTGCAAATGTCAAACAGTACAGCGCCACGCACACTATGTAGGAGTACATGCTCTGTTCGACTTCTGTTGCGCTTTGAACTAGAAGTCGTACGTGCTATTGCCGCGTGCACCGAACCAGGCCGGCCGATCCATCCATCCATGCATCTCCTGCTTGCATGCCGCCTTCAATGTCCCCAACCACCACACCTTCCTCAGCCGCAGCCGCTGCCGGAGCCAGCCCGGCCAGAGCAGCAACTGCTCGCTCCTAGTCTCCCACCCAGAGTCCCACCTACACAGCTACACAGCTACACCATCTTGTAGAGTATAGTAGAGCGCGTCGTCCCCAACTCTCCATGCATGCATGCTCTCCGGCTTCACGAAAGGCGCGGGTCGCCATCTCCGCCACCCCTGCGTGTACCCGCTCGATCGCCACCACCATGATGATGATGCACGAGCGACACGAATGAGATCCCTCCCTCCCTCCACGTAGTAGGGCACAACTGTGTGTCCGTACGTGTGTCGCCATCGTATCCTCAGGCCCCATGTATTCGGCACATCACTCTCGGGTCAACACAGGCTGATGGACGCATGGCCAGATGATGGGATGCACGCACTGATGACCTCCAACACTGTGCTCCGTACCGTACACATGGTACGTGCCAACCTTCGCAATAGCTAGATTTCAGTCGATTGAATTTTTAAAGTTGGGTCGGTCGATTTTGGTCAAAGGAAGAAACAACCAGAGGGAAGAAAAAAGCTGGTTGAGTGGGCTACCTCAGTATCTATCTTAGATTTTAGGGTGGGGGTGATGATGGACGGTGATGGTGGGGGTGATGACGTGGGGATTCGCAGGAGAAAAAACTCAATGTGGGGGGCCTAGAGAGATGGTCGAGGTGGTGGAAGAATGGCGGTGGGGGTGGTTCCGGAGAGGACGGGGCGGTGAGGTGGCGCGAGAGCGTCGCCTGCCGTGGGCAGCAGGGGCCGGCGGTCCGACCGGTGGTCCGTGGTGGCGGCTGGGGAAAGATGGAGCGAGGAAGAAAAGAACGAGATGGAAGATGATGGCTTGGACGCTGGATCTTGATCCGACGGCTGACATGAAATCAACCGACGATCAGTAGCCACTCCCGCCGGCCTTTTTCTCTTTTTTGTTTGAGGGCGCTGTGCCGTATCGACCGTACCAATTAATCCAGCGATCAACTTGAGATCTCGCCAACCTGTTTGACCCACCGGTCCGACAGGATTCATCCATTGTACGTACTACCAGCTTTTTAAGTCGCATCTGGAACCAACCATCGTATTTTTCTAAATTTATTTGAGGGCTTTCGGTGATTCGTGTTCAGTGGAAGAGATATTTTTGTTGATTATGAAGACGTTTGTAACGAATTCGTCAATCTTATAATGATGTGCCAACTCATAAAGATAGAATGTGTGCGTGCTTTAGAGTGATGAGTGTGTGCGTATGTCTGAGCGTCTTCGTATGTACTACGCTAGAAAAGCTTTTAAAGTCGCGTCATAGGTTAAATCGAGAGTAATTAGTAATCAATCATGCCGAAAATGATCTGCGCTAGCATGCAGCAGCATATCATGACCGCTTAAAGTTTTCAAGGGTTGGGAACAAGGAAAACAATAATGCTAAACATACAAAGAGTTTCACATAATTACACGCTGACTAGGCTTTTTTCTTTCTAACTAACTATTCCTTCCTGATTTTTATGAGGGTGGACTCCTTCTCCTCCTTAACCTGCAATCACGACCCACCTGTTTGTAAAAATCATGTAAACATATGTAGTGTAGCATTACTCCAAGGAAAAACAAAGAGGAGGTACTAGTAGTAGCACTGGAATAAGACCAACCCTGTAGCTGACGATCATATCAAGATTTACTAGCCGTAACTTTGTGATAAAACCACGATATTCACACTCGTAGCATACAGTACTCAAGGGGGTCAATAATTTGAGAGACACAGAGACAGAGGACAGAGGGCGCACGAGTGGGCAGGCGGGGAGATCTAGCCACTGAAACCAGCCCCGCATGCGGTAGGCCCCAACGTGGTTTATTGACGTCCTGTGTTGCTGCCCACACGGCCACACCCACATGCACCCGGCAGCAACGGGTACCCCCTCTTGCCCTTTGGCCAGCGACTCCATCCATGTACCATCGTCCAGTCCAATAATCCATCCGTCAAAAGGATCTTCATTTAAACCGTGCCTATTTCATTTCATTTCTCCATACTCATTAAATAAAAGTGGACATAATTTTCTTTAACCTCGTCCAAATCTTCGCTGGCCATGGAGCGTCCGTGTTTCACGTCCTATTCTTCCCCGGCAGTGAGCTCCGGGAAGTAAAGCTTCGGGCAGCTGGCCCACTGCCCACATGGGACACGAGACGTGCCAACTTCAGTGCCACACGTCGTACTCTTCCTCTCAAGAGGAGTTTTGAGTGAGACCACTTGTCAGATGCGTAACTGGCGGAGGTACGAACTCTCGCAAAGCCCCTGGTTTACAACTGGTTTGAGGAAAAACAAACGCAGGCATGTCTACGTACTAATACGTGTTTGTGTTGGATGACAAAATTTGTTCGGACAGTTTGATTCAGATGTTTGCTGGTTATTTGAGGGTCCGGGTTAAAGATGCCCTAAGCAAAGGCACATCATATGGGCCGGTCCCGTGCATTATTGGCTTGTTAAATCACAGATCCAAGTATGATTAACCTCACGACACGAAACAGAGCCCATATGATCACTTGCATGAATGGGAGATGAAGGACCATCCGTTACAGCAAACTACCACTGATCCGCCTCTTTATTTTCATTTCTCTTACAACAACAAACACGCCTTCGATCGCCTTTAATTATGTGCCCACTGTTTGATCCAAGTGCCGGCCGGCAGGAACAATAGAGTAAAAATGGTCCAATGCAAACCACCCCATGTGTTTGACACCACAAAGGCAGCCTCCCTCGCTCTAATTTTATTTGAGCAATTAACTTTAACCTACACTGCCCCGGCCACATACACATACACAAAACCATTGAACATAAATCTCTTTAAGCAGGCTAGCACTGTGCACGAGCAATCAGTAGGCGGACACAAGCATGTATCTTGCACATGGCACCCATGCAACGCAACAACTCCCTTTCAAATCCTCATCATTGATCGGATCAACATCGACCCACTCTTCAGAAGCAAATCTCCGATCAAGATCAACAATGCTCGTACTTTGATTTTCGAGGAATGATCACCTACATACACAATCCAGGATAAATCATTGTTTTCGCTAGAGTTTCTCTTATGGAGCTCCTTTAGGTTGACAAGAGGAACGTTCATTCTTAGTCGTCCATTGATCAACAAGGACTTTGGCCATACATATTTGAAGTATAAAGAAAATGCATATTTGAAGTATAAAAAATATTTGAAATAATTAAATTCTAAAGGATATTTCCTTTTTCTTTAGCTCGTTGTGAATTTATCTTATGCAGCTCTTTTAGGTTGACAAGTGGAACGTTCATTCTTAGCCTTCCATTGATCAAGTGGAATTTCAGCCATACATATTTGAAGTATAAAGAAAATGCATATTTGAAGTATAAAAAATAATTAAATTCTAACAGATATTTCCTTTGGGAGTCTTTGATGTAAGCAAATTCTATGATGGTGATTATTTAGCACGTAGTTTACCGCCACGACATGTCAAGATATTTGTACCTTAGCGTTATTCCTGTATCATACATTGTGAATATTTACTCTGTAGTAAGTAGCATATATCATATAATAGTTTCCCGCACACAAAAAATCACAAGATAGTTTTATTGCTTTTGCCTTCTTTTAGTAAATTATCTAACAATCTATCAGAAAAAAACCTAAAATTTATGTCCGCCTCAAAGCAAATTTGTTTCCGTTCCCTGTATGTATTAGGTTAGTAATTAGATATTACAAAAAAAGGCTTTCATCCCGCTTTATATATAAAGCCATACGACCGAAGCGACACAAGGTGATGAGAAAAACCGCTTACAAAGTAGATCAAAGGATAAAGGATAAATACAAGAACGCCCACACCCTAATAAGAAGCATCCAAAGTTGCGGTCAAGACAATGACCACACCTTCATGAGAGATCACCGGACTTCGATGGTCCGCACACACCAAGATGTCGGCGGAGAGACCCCCCTCTTCTCTCGCTCCGGGCCGTGGAGCGCCAATCCTGCTTACAAACAACTAAGAACGATGCCACAAAAGTCACGTGTAAACGATAGGAAGTCGATAGATCGCCCCCTACCAGAACCGAGGGAGCCACGAGAAAGGATTTGAGCTTTGCCACCGATGCCGAAACCGCATACGAGAGGTACCTGAACTTCATGCGACACCCCCAAGAGGGTGACAATGCACCGTGTCCCTTGAACTTCATCCAACAATGTATAAACGTAAATGACCCAGCTCGGTCTTGTGGTACATCACGGCATCACGTCTGGGACTATACAACATGATGATTATCATTTTGCAACATTGAGTGAATCAATGAATTGATCAACATGTAGAGCAACAACAAGGAAAACTTACGATATCCATGGTTGTCGAGTCCGGTGGCCGCATTGTCTCGAGTCGTGCAAACACAACGCAAAACTTCATGACATAGTTCGAGATGGTGTAGCACCGATGGGCTAGCGACTTCACATTGCAATCATGGATGACGTGCAGGTTTTAGGGTGCAAAGTGCTTTTGCTCAAGAAACGAAGCACACACATATTTGGTGAAACATTGAGCCCCTTGGCTCATCCCTACAAAGTCCACATATTTAACCTTTCATGCATTGCACAAATAACCCATCATCTATCATCGAGTACCCCGTCATCATGTTTACTCTAGGAAAACAACGAGAAGTTCCACAAAGAAGCTCAATGACATTTGACCGAACAACTGCTGGGCAGGGGGTCCGCCATGGATGGCGTCGACAAGAGGCAAAGGATACCTAGTTATGGGCGGATCCAAGGTGGGCGTCGTCATAGTTCAAGGCAGGCAGGCGTGTGAGTGGGGGCTGTGGACGTCTGACAATTGTTAATGCCTGGGCAGCGGCCAAAGAGATACAACGGCGGCGGTAGACGAGGAGTGTGCGGATGCAAATGGTGGAGCATGGACGGAGTGGAAGAAAATTGGCCTGGGTGCGAAATTTAAATGGGCCAGTGGTGTCGGAGCCCTACGGGTTGGCGGCGTGTACTCCTCCAAAGCTCCATCTTTCTGGTGTATGATAGTAATAATGCGGACTCGTGCAGACGCCTCCACAAACAAATAAAATTCGTTCGGTCAATTCGGTCCGGACGTACTCCCTCCGGTCCTTTTTAGTTTGCATATAAGATTTGACTGAAGTCAAGCCTCGTAAAGTTTGACCAACTTTACAGAAAAAGTTGTCAACATTCACAACCTGAAATCAATACCACTAGATGTGTCATGACTTAAAGTTTCATATTATATAACTTTAGCATGGAAAATGTTAATATTTTTTCATATAAATATGGTCAAACTTTGTGAAGTTTGACTTCAAAGAATTCTAATGTGAAGAGTAAAAAGGACCGGAGGGAGTACCCAAAAAAAAAATCGGTCGGACGTATACGGACGTGTCGAGGGTGGGCATTGAGATGCGTGAAACCAGAGAAGCACACATGGATACCTTTTGACCAGATGGCCGCAAATCGACACCCACACGCACGGCGCTGCGCGGCGCCGATTTCGAGACCAAGCATGCGCCTCCTATCCTATCTACTACTCCCTCCATTACAGTTTATTAGGCGCAACTCAGAGGGCTCTGGGACCTAGGTGTTTTCTAACTGGAAGGAAAAACGGAGCCAGTTAGCTGTAGATGCGCCTAATCAAATGTAAAATTGACGCATAGTACTCCCCGTCCATTAAACTGATTGCATGCACCGGTTTCCTTCTTTTCCCCCTGGCGTTTCCTACTCTGCATGCACCGGACCGAGTACTTTCCTTCCGCATGCATTTCTTCCGCGCGCGATTTCTACGCCGCGAGTTTCCTTTCGCGCGCGATTCCGCGCCTGATTTTCCTTCTGCGCCGCGCGCCGCGCGCGAGTTTCCTTCTTGGCCACCTGATTTTCCTTCTACGCCGCGTGCAGTATAAGTAGCTATGGCGATGGATGTTCACGAACAGACGGCGCTCATCTTTGGCTTCCTCCTCTTGGCCTCCTCGGTCCAATGGCACGGACGCAGCAAGATGAATCAGATCGCCGGCTTCCTCCTCTTGGCCTCCGTGGGCTGTCTAGGGTTGCTTTCCAACCGAGAGCGCAGCCGCCCGGAGGACTTCCTCCTCTTGGTCTCACCGGACGAGCGAGAGTTCCATCCATCTCCATCGGCACGGCTGGGTTCGACCATCTTCCTCCTCCAACGACTTTGCCTCGACGGCGCGTCGGCCTCGCACGCCCATCTCGCCCTCCGGCACCTAATGAGGCCGGTTCGTCGAACTGGAGTGGCTCCGTCGGCAGGGAAGGTACAGACAGCGGCGGCGGGGCCGGGATCGCAAGTTCTATGTTCGTGGGCTTCACGTTTGGCGGTGGCGGCGGGATCTCGTTTGGCGGTGGCGGCGGGATCTCGTTCGTCGGCGGGGCAGGTACAGGCAGCGGTGGCGAGTCACTAGGCTTCACGTTCAGTGCAGCCAGCACAGAAGGTAAACACTAATGTTCTACCAGCTCCTATGTTCGTCGGCGGGGCAGGTACGGCGCGTCGTACTGTGTTTGCGTTTAGTGCACTAGTGCATGCGTTTAGTACCAGCTCCATGCACTAGTGCATGCGTTTAGTACCAGCTCCAAGCACTAGTGCAGGTACGGCGCGTCGTCCTGTGTTCATGTGTTCGTCGGCGTTGCCAAAACTGCAATGTTTTAAAACTGCAGATCGTTACCAAAACTGCAGTGTTTGCTGCAGGAGTACTAAAACTGTTGTGTTCTAAAGCTGTTCTCTTCTCACGTTTGTGTTCTAAAGGAACTGGTGGACACAATGGTTTGGATGTGATGAACGGAGAGAACGCAACTGGTTCGGGCATTGGCTATCGAGGAAGTGGATACAACCCAAATTTTGCCCATGCCGACGAATACCCTCCTATTCAAGAGGCTGTACAAACCCAAAAACAACCAATCGATTTGAGTAAGCATATTTACCGCATAGTTTTGTTTCCATATTTTTTGTTTATCTAATTATTTTTCCTACGAATCTAGATGTTCTGTCGAACAAGGAGACAAGAAGACAGTACAATACAGATGACAAGCGTCACATATATGCTGAGATCATTAAACGTAATGGTACGGGTATAAGGTTGAAGCATGGTGTTTCTAAAGCTGTTGCACTAGCTTGTGATTGTCCTAGGAGGATAGTGCAAAGGGTATGGCGGGAGGCTAAAAAAGGTGGCGGCATTACTGGGGTCAAAAACAATCGGAAGCTCAAATCAGGAAGGAAGAGGATTAATTTCGACATAGATGCATTGGAGGCCATCCCACCTGGAGAGAGAACAACATTAGAACAAGTTGCTGGACATTTGAACTTGTCAACTACCACTATTTGGCGGAGGTGAGCGTTATACTATCAGATTGTTGTCAATTTTCTACATGTCAACATTCTTTTATTATATGGAGGTGAGTGTTATCAACGAGATATTTTTGATATTTTGTTGTAGGTTGAAGATGAAGGAAATTAGACGAATAACAAGTGAATTGAAGCCTTCTTTGACTGCTGCAAACGAAAGGGCTCGTGTGGAGTATGCTCTTATGCATCTTGAGCGAAGTAGCCTAACATCCCAAGGCGGTATTAATCCCACATTTAGGGCTGATATGGATGTGGTTCATATAGATGAGAAATGGTTTTATCGCACGCGGAAGACCCAGAACATGTATTTGAGTCATAGAGAGGAGGCACCACACCGGGAATGTAAACATAAAAACCACATTCAAAAAATTATGTTCTTGTCCGCAATGGCTAGACCAAGGTATGATGCTCAAGGCAATTGTGTATTTGATGGCAAGATTGGGGTTTGGGCTTACACAGAGTGGGTGCAAGCAAAAAAGAAGAGTCAAAATAGGTTGGTACTTGTTCTTGTTACTACTCCTACTTTCTGCTAAATTTTTATATGCACATTATTTACTTGTTCTTTATTTCTATATTCTTAGGTTGAGGGGATCATGGGAGTTGAAGCCGTGCGATAAAGTGGACAGGGAGAAAAGTCGGGAGTACTTAGTGAAATACGTACTGCCGGCTATAAAGGAAAAGTGGCCTGAGAGTGATAGATGGAACACCATCTACGTACAGCAGGACAATGCTAGGACTCATATAAAACCAGATGATCCACTTTTTTTGCAGGAAGCTGCAAGGGGTGGTTGGGATATTAGGATGATATACCAACCACCTAATTCTCCTGACACAAACATATTAGATCTTGGTTGGTTTGCCTCAATTCAAGCAATGTTCCATAAAAAGATGCCCAAGACTCTACCCGAGATTGTCGCAAAGGTCTTGCACCGATTTGAGTATTTTATGTTATTTGTTCAAGATATCTACTCCCATAGGTTAATGTTTTAATGTTTATGAACTGATTGAGTTTTTTAATTTAATGTGTAAATAGGTTAATCAATCCCTTGCTGAGTACCCCATCAAAAGCTTAAATAGGATCTGTGAGGTCATCAAGCGTGTATGAGAGAGATCATCAAGCACAAGGGTTCTATGCACTATGCAGTTCCTCACTTTGAAGAAAAAGGCACTAGAAGAGACAAGATGTCTCCCTGTTCGTTTGACAGTTGACAGAGAATATGTTGAGCAGGCAATTGAGCACTTGAACTCAACATGAGATGTAATGGCAGATTTTCAGTAGCACTTGAACTCAACATGAGATGTAATGGCAGATTTTCAGTAGCACTTGAACTCAACATGAGATAATACTCCTACTAGTGTTGCGAATGTACTGTTTTGAACTCAACATGAGATAATACTCCTATATGCAAGGGGCGGCCATCAGGTTCATAGATCATGCAGTAGCTTTTTTTTTTGCGCAAATCCTATGGTATACTTCATTGCTATTCCCCTTGATTACTTTGTGAATAATCCGCAGGTTCACTCATACACTTTTACATATTCTATCACCAAGATAAGCTCATAATAAGATTATATAAAACCATATTCGTACTCACTTTCTTACATAAACTTGAAGCATATAAAACCATTACAACTCACTTTATTTTCATCATCCGGCGAATCTAAACTTGACTATCCGGCACATTATGCGCTTTCTTTTCGTCCTCTAGATAGATAGATGGGTTGCGACGGCACCTTATGCATACCCCTTCTTTGTTTATCGCCACCGTAGTCGCACAATCTTTGCACCAAAAGTTGTCACACAGGCAAGGATTTCCGCAAGCCTCGCAAGAACGCAAATCTTTTGGTACCGGGA
The DNA here is from genome assembly GCF_003073215.2 of Triticum urartu. NCBI lineage: Eukaryota > Viridiplantae > Streptophyta > Magnoliopsida > Poales > Poaceae > Triticum > Triticum urartu. Next base: position 4,297,986 of record NC_053023.1, read on the forward strand.
GCCTACATCCTAAGCAAAGGAATATGGAAGGCTCACCGCGGATGCCACACTTGAAGCACAAAGCCGGAATGCACACCTCGCAAGTTGATGTCGGGTTGGAGTAGGTTCTGTGTGACACATCTTGCACGAGGTTAGCGGTGCGGACGTACCTAGCCGAAATCCTTGCATCTGTAGCGTCGACATTGGCTGCACGATCCACTCTATGAAAAAGATCCTGGATGTTTTTATCAACCCTCTGAAATTCATCCTCTAGTTCTTGTACTTGGCCTTGCGTGATCTCCACATCGCCATCCACCTCGACATGGACGGCATCCACCTCGCCCTCCACCTCTCCTTCTCCATGGACGCCCTCCACCTCTCCTTCTCCATGGACGCCCTCCATCTCTCCTTCTCCATGAACCTCAACTTCCTTCTCCATTTGGCTTCCACCTCGCTGGTTCAAGGAATAGCAAAGCAAATGGCTCTTCTTTTATACACCAAGGAATGGGGATGCGGTGTGAAAAGGAGATCAAAAGCTGCTGCATGCAAATCCTTCTCCATTCACACCTCAACAAAAACTGACGTGTTCCCACTTGCATGCAGGCACCGCATGCACCAAACGCCACAATTAATTCTGTGATTAATGAAACACGCCTTAAATCTCTCCTATTCTGAAAATTCAAGGATTTGAAGATGCGCCCAACAAACAAAAATGGAGGGAGTATCCCTAGCCTAGCCGCAGGCCTCCTCCTACTCATCTCTGTCTCTCTCTCTGTCTCTCTCTGCGCCGCTCTGCTAGCTTGTCCACCTCTATCTCCATCTATCTCTATTTTTGTTGGCTTGTGTACGATTTTTCTCCGGTGCAGTTGTCATGCCATCTGATGATCTGACCATCGTCTCGATCCGCTCCTCCCTCCCTCCATGGTCAAGACCTCGCCTTGGAATGGGGACCCTCGTCGGAAAAGAAATGGACGTCCTCCATTTTTACCAAGGGATGGATGGATAGATAATTAGGCAGAGGAGGAATCTGGAGCGTCCCCTCCCTATATAAAAGGGCATCCTCCTCTCTCTCTCTCTGCCTACCAAGCAAGAGCAACACTTGTTGCCAACACAGACACCGCTCTGCCTCATCAACCGAAACAGAGCATCCAAGAAACCAGAGGAGGCAGAGAGAGGTAGAAGAAGAAGAGGATGGCGCTCCTCCTTTTGGTGCTGGTCGGTGTTTTCGTCGGCGTGGTGCTGGCGAGCAGCCTGCTGCTGCGCTGGAACGAGGTCAGGTACGGCCGGAGGAAGGAGGGCCGCTTGCCGCCGGGCACAATGGGGTGGCCGCTCTTCGGGGAGACCACCGAGTTCCTCAAGCAGGGCCCGAGCTTCATGAAGCACAGGAGCCTCAGGTACGTAGTCCTTCTGGTCGATGATATGGTTATGCATTCTTGCCTGCGTCTTCTTGCTCGGATTGACAAGCTAGCTAGCTAGCTAGTGTCTTCTGGACATGTCGCTTCGCCGGGATTCGGTGGATTTTGTTGGGGAGTACGCAGTACTACGCTGGTTGGTTGTGGGGAACTCAACCGGAGATGGATGCCGGTTGCTGTTGCCGGGTTGAGATGAATGTTGCCGCCGGCGTAGCCAGCTTTCGGTCCAATAATTGATAACCCCTCTATTTTCACAAGATTTTTTACTAGTAGTAGTAGTACTAGTACGTCTGTCTTTACGAGAATAACAAGTGTAACTCACTCACGCGAATCTATCAACGCCTGAAACGTGCCGGTTTGGCAGCAACTTTCCGGCTGTGTAAAGGAGGAGGAGCATCATTTTAGCTGCTTGTCCCCCAAAAGCTCACATAATAACACACGCTCATCACTGCTCCAGCTCCCAAAGTGCCTAACATTTGTAAATTATGTCCCTCCGCTTTCAACTTTTTCTACCAACTAGAACAATTAACATTGCTCAATCTAATCTAATCTAATCACACGCTCATTGCATGATGACACTGTTTGCTTGCTTGTTATTAAGAAGCATAATCTACTATATAGCATAATCTTTCTTCGAAACGAGGAATTAACATTAGTGTGCTCTCCTGCAGGTACGGGAGGCTGTTCCGGACGCACATCCTGGGGTGCCCCACGGTGGTGTGCATGGACCCGGAGCTCAACCGCCGCATGCTGCTGCAGGGCGAGGCCGGCGGCCTGGTCCCCGGCTACCCGCAGTCCATGCTCGACATCCTCGGCCGCAACAACATTGCCGCCGTCCACGGCCCGCTGCACCGCGTCATGCGCGGCGCCATGCTCGGCCTCGTCCGGCCCGCCGCGCTCCGCACCAGCCTCCTCCCCAAGATCGACGCCTTCATGCGCGACCACCTCCATGGATGGGCAGGCAGTGTCGTCGACGTCCAGGCAAAGACCAAGGAGGTATAGCACACAGGCCACCTGTACATCTAGCGACAGTTTTTTCCCAAGAAAAAAAGTTGACACAGTTGGGTGGAATGTCGGAGTACGTTAATGCCAGCAACTGCCTCCATGTTATTTCTCTGCCCCCCACAGATTAGTTCACTCACTGCTCTGCTCTGAAAATATTTTGCATCCGTTAATGCTACTGAGAATTTTTTGTTCAAATACATTTCGCTTGTTAACTGTTTTGCAAATACTAGCTTGGTGGACGCCAGATGTATCAGTGATAAAAATAGCCTTGTTTTAGTGACAGCATCATTCTACACATTCCAAAGTGGTTGTTGCAGAGTTTCATAGCAGAGTAGTATCTTCCTTGCAAAAACAGAGTACTTCTTGCATGGGCATGGCAACAGCAGATCCCAGAATCTTATGTCCTCATATCATACTCTATCTAACTGGCTTTCCCTTTCAGATGGCCTTGCTATCCGCACTCAGGCAGATCGCCGGCATCACCGCCGGCCCGCTCTCCGACGCCCTCAAGACGGAGCTGTACACCCTTGTCCTCGGCACAATCTCCTTGCCCATCAACCTCCCAGGGACCAGTTACTACCAAGGTTTTCAGGCAAGGAAGAAGCTCGTGTCCATTCTAGAGCAGATGATCGCGGAACGGCGATCCTCTGGTGATGCTCACGATGACATGCTGGATGCTCTCTTGAGAAGCGGTGATGACGGCACCAGGGAAAAGATTAGCGATGAGCAGATCATTGACTTGCTCATCGCCCTCATCTACTCCGGATACGAAACCATGTCGACCACTTCGATGATGGCCGTCAAGTACCTATCGGAACATCCGCGGGCCCTCGAAGAACTTAGGGTATGTACACATACTCTGCAAATCAATTTTGGTTCCATGGTAAAGATCATGTACTTCTAGAGTTTATTGATGGTCTTGACACTTTTGAATGCAGAGAGAGCATCTTGATATCAGGAAGGGAAAATCTCCGGAGGAAGCCATCAGCTACGATGATTTCAAGTCCATGGCCTTCACTCGAGCTGTAAGTAGGAGATCGGACACAAAAGATGAAGTCAGAGTAGTAGTATAGTATGAGTATAATCATGATGTACTTATGGACACCTGTATGCAGGTCATTTTTGAGACGCTAAGATTAGCCACAGTTGTGAATGGACTGCTGAGGAGAACTACCCAGGATATAGAAATGAATGGTGAGTTATGGTTGGAAATTACAATGCCACTAAAGCATTTTCTAGGAAAAATAATAGGTCTGTTCTAATGTGGTGTACTATCAATTTTTTCCAGGGTATGTCATTCCAAAAGGCTGGAGAATCTATGTTTACACAAGGGAGATAAACTATGATCCGTTCATGTATCCTGACTCGATGACCTTCAATCCGTGGAGATGGCTGGTAAGTAGAAGAGCGGAAAATATTAATTACCACAGCAGAGGAAGTTCTAACCTTTTTTTGCCTACTAAAAATGTTCAGGAGAAGAACATGGAATCGCACCCGCACTTCATGTTGTTCGGAGGGGGCGGCCGGATGTGCCCCGGGAAGGAGGTGGGAACGGTGGAGATCACGACTTTCCTCCACTATTTCGTGACCCGATACAGGTATGTTCAACCTCTCATTAATCCACGTTGATCCGATTGCTAAGGGCAGCTCCAGCGTTATTTTTTACTAACAACAGATGCTTGCATTTGGTTTGATGTTGCAGATGGGAGGAAGAAGGCAAGAACACAATCTTGAAATTCCCCCGGGTGGAAGCTCCCAACGGGCTGCATATCCGAGTTCAAGATTACTGAACTCTTCCAACAAACATTTTGCAGAGTTAAGATAGATATGACAAAGACAAAGATCGATGAGAGCGCGATTCTGCGCGGATGATTAGATTAGATCTTTGATGCCTGTAAAAACATAGGAACATTGCGATAGTATAGATGTTACAGGTTCACTAGGTAGCCGGGGTAAAAGGCAACAAGATGCTCCTGTGTTATTTTGGTCTACCAATTCCGAAATGGACAAAGGCGTATGATGTGGATAGCTTCAGCTCTCTTTTTCTTGTCGAACCACACATGCAGCAGAGTTGCATGTCAAATGATAGATAGATAAAATGGATGCTAATTAACAATATGAGTGTAAAGAAGAAATATGCAGTAAAATGAAGGAAGTAGAGTCTCGGATACAATTTTTGAACTCATCAGGGAGGCGTTGTCCTTTTGCGGAGGGAGTTGCTCTGCTCCGTTGGCGTAGTCATGGTCACTGACAAGAGAGCATGCTCTCTCTTCACCATACCATCACTACAACGAGGCGTACCGTCATGGGGCGCCGTCTTCCTAAACACATGCGGGACAAGCGAATGTGGTCGTGAGAAGTAAATTGCGCAGAAGTACCACAATTAGGGTATTGGAAACAGATTGGTACCAAGATTGATAATTTTTACATGTCAGTACCAAGATTGGGACGAGCTGTTGCAAAAAAGACTAAAAGTGTGTTTTATACGTATTGACAGGGAATCTCACCGGTTGGGCCCGCCCGTCAGGCGCCACGCTGGCCAGTGTGCGCGTGCCCGCGTGCTGACTGCGCGCTGACTAGGACGAGGCCGGCTCGCACCATTTTGGTCGCGCCTGTATGACCGAGCCAGACCCCGACCCCGCTCTGCCCTCTTCCTTCTCCTTGCACCCTCGCCGGCGGCTGCCTCCCCGCCCGCCCCGCCGCCCGCCACACCACGCCGCCGTAGCCATGGATAGAAGTGCTTAGGCGCTGTCACCTCCCCCGCGGCTGCTCCTCCTTCACGCCCTCCTCTCCCCCGCGGCTGCTGTGCCCTGGCGACGATGGCCTCGGCGACTCCGGCAGGCGGCGATGGCCGGGGCGATGCGAGCGGCGGCGACCTCCCGCGCTTAGGCCTCGATGGCAGTGGCGGCTACTCCAGCTCGGAGTACAGTAGCGAGGACGAAGATTTTGCGGAGCCGGCGTTGTCGATGGAGCAGAGGCTGGGATTGGCGCGAATTTGGGTGGCCAACCCTAGCACCGCCCGTCACTGGACTCATGGCTTCGGTGGTGTTCTGTAAGTGCTCCACTGTTCCATTCTTCCTCACTGAAATTGGGGATTAGTGTTAGGGTTTACTGCCGGCATGTTTAGCGCTCTAATTGCTAGTCCTAACTAGAGCAGAGAAGTATAGTGGATTACATGAGTCCTAACTAGAGCAGAGCAGCATTATGTGTTACCTAACTGGAGCAGAGCAGAGCAGCATTAGTGGATTACATTGTTATTTCTTAGTCCAAATTGTCAGAGCAGCATTAGGTGTTACCTAGCTAGAGCAGAGCAGAGCAGAGAAGCATAGTGGATTAAATGAGTCCTAACTAGAGCAGAGCACCATTAGTGGACAATTCTGTTAACTACTTATCTGAAAATACAAAACATCATTTTGCTGTGAGTTAAGTACCCACTCTGTAATTAGGGTTGCATTGAGATAGTTGTTTATATTGTTTGATTTTGTAGCAATTGTTTAGTTTATTCATATTGTAAGGGTAAATAAAAGCTTTGTTTATATGTTAACTTAAACAAAGCTTTGTTTATATGTTAACTTGTTTATATGTTAACTTAAACAAAGGTTTGTTTATATGTTAGCCTATCTGTTAAGTAAAATTGTTTATTAACCAATTTTGTCTGTTATTTCATTTTGCAGTCTGTATGATGACATTTTGGCTGTTAGGTTCCATTTCGATGCTTCAGAAATGTTTGAGCTGAAGCTCTGCAGTTCAGATGTAACATACCTAAATATGATTGCAGTGATGGAAACCCAAGGATTTAGTGAATATGATCTGCTGTTTCACATTGAGAATCCAGATTTAGGGGAGAAAGGATTGGAAATGGTAAAGAGTAATGCTGAGTTGCAACTAGTAAAGAGGCAGGTTGAGGAGTGTAAGGTTCTAAAATTGCTAGTGAGGGCATGTCCACCTCCTTGCAGCCAGTTTGAGAGGCAAGAATTATCCACTGTTGTGTATGAAGAGCCTGTGTTATATGATCTCAGTGAGCCACCCATCTATGTTGTTGATGAAGGAGTTGCCTTTGAAAGTCAGAGTAGCAGCTGCAGTGTAGCTCATGGTACTGGTGTTTGCACACAAGAGAGCAAGAATGTAAAAGGAAAACTGAAAGCTGTTTTAGAAATAGAAGAAGAGGGATATGATGGCAGTGGTGGTTCTGATTGTGAAGGTGAAGATGATAGTGATGTAAACCCTTTTTATATGGGTGATGCTAATGACATAGAGATGGATGAGGGAAAGAAACAGAGAGAGTATGATGAAATATAAGAGGAAGAAACAGATGATGAAGAATCTGAGGAGGAGGAAGTGGTGCATTATGAGGGTGACACAGAGGTTGAGGAACCTTTTCAAATGGATGAAGATGACAAAGTTGTTTCACAGGATGAAGAAACTGTAATTGTACATGAAGAGAAGAAGAAGAAGAAGAAACAGAAGCTTCCAGTTAGGAAAGGGCCTACAACAAGGACACATTCAAGTGTAGTTCAAGAGGAGGAACCTGATTTCAAACCTTCATCTGATGAAGAAGAGAAAGGATTGTTGAAGGAGGCTGATGATGATGGTTATGAGCCATTGTCATTTGTGCTGCCAAAGAAAAGGAAGAGCAGGGCAAAGCAGAGGCCTCCTAGAAAATGGTACAATGAGAAAATGGAGGCACCACATGAGCAATTATGTCTAAAGATGTGTTTCAAGGATCAACATCAATTCAGAGAGGCTTTGTTGAACTTACACATCACTCAAGGCAGAAACTTCAAATATCATAGGAACTCAGATCAAAGAATAATTGTACAATGCAACCAAAAACATTGCAACTTCTTTATGGTGGCAGCAGTTATAAAAGGTGAAACTACTTTTGTATTTAGGAAGATGAGAATTAAGCACACTTGCCTTATTAGTACAGAGACAACAAGGGTAAGTGCCAAGTGGCTTGCACAGAAGTATGAGTCACTGTTCAAATCTGATCTAACAACTGGCATCCAGACTTTGATTGATGCCTGCATGGAGAAGTATGGTGTGGATGTGCCCAATTCAATGGCATATAGGGCAAAGAACCTAGCTATTGATGCTGTGCTAGGAGACCACAAGGGTGGCACGGGGTCGACGAAACCACCTAAAGCCATCATTTTGGGTTTTAGTGGCTCGGGATCAACGAAACCACCTAAAGCCATTAACTTTGGTCTAGGGTGGCTCGGGGTCGACGGAGCCACCTAAAGCCATCAACTAGGGTCTAGGGTGGCTCGGGGTCGACGGAACCACCTAAAGCCATCATTTTGGGTTTTGGTGGCTCGGGATCGACGAAACCACCTAAAACCATCAACTTTGGTCTAGGGTGGCTCGGGGTCGACAGAACCACCTAAAGCCGTCATTTTGGGTTTTGGTGGCTCCGGATCGACGAAACCACCCAAAGCCATCAACTTTGGTCTAGGGTGGCTCGGGGTCGACGGAACCACCTAAAGCCATCATCTAGGGTCTAGGGTGGCTCGGGGTCGACGAAACCACCTAAAGCCATAATTTTGGGTTTTGGTGGCTCGGGATCGACGGAACCACCTAAAGCCATCAACTTTGGTCTAGGGTGGCTCGGGGTCGACGGAACCACCTAAAGCCATCAACTTTGGTCTAGGGTGGCTTGGGGTCGACGAAACCACCTAAAGCCATCATTTTGGGTTTTAGTGGCTCGGGATCGACGGAACCACCTAAAGCCATCAACTTTGGTCTAGGGTGGCTCGGGGTCGACGGAACCACCTAAAGCCATCATTTTGGGTTTTGGTGGCTCGGGGTCGACGGAAGAAAGGGATCAGTTGAACAAAGAGATTAAAAAGCTAGAATGGTAGATCCAGGATTTATTTCATTAAGTTACTGAATACATTGCATACACTGCATCACATAGCATAGAAGAAGGAGGAACTAGGATTTATTACATTGCATGCATCAACTGATCCAAGGGGGAATGCATGTAGATAGCAAGGAGGATCTAGATACTGCATCACATAACAGCTCATTCATCTGGATACAGAATTCTACTCCACCTCATCCTAGTGACCCGAAAGGGATGAAAATTTGCTCTCCTCCTTGCCCAGTGGATGACATCATCATCACTAGGGTTTGAGCCAAGGGGGAATGCCTCCACGAACTGCTCCATGTCCTTGCGGTTGCGTGCTGCAAGGATCCGCTGAGCTAGGTGCCTTCTCTCCCTCCTTCTTGCCTCTCTGCACCTGGCTACCCTTGGCACCTGTTCTTCTTCATCGACGACCTCTCCAAGATCCATCTCTATCTCTCCTAGGGTTTTCTCTGGCGGCTAGGGGGAGGACAAAGGATTGTCGCTGTTGTTTGTGGCAATTGGGGGTGCTTTATATAGTAGAAATGGTGGCTAGTAGGTAGGCAGTAGATTTATGGTGGCTGGTAGGTAGGCAGTAGATTTATGGTGGTAGGTAGGCCCAATATTAGAGTCAAATATTAGTTTCAAAACTAATAAAGAAGCCCATTATTAGGCCCACATTTTGTTCATTGAAATTTAACTGATAATATTAAAATTCAGTTAACAATATGTCATCATTTTCAGTCTAACATTGAAAGCAAACGATACTAACTGGAGTTCAACACATTATAGGAATACACAACCATTGTTCACATTATATAGTGGAGTTCAAATGCACAATCCATCCTTTTCTCACAAAAGGATGAATATAGCATAACTACTAGGTACATAAACAGCCAGAGTTCACAATTAGTACTACAACCATACATTACACAACCATAATTCTAAGTTACTAGGTCATTGTACAACCATCCTTCCCAAAAGGTCTGCAATGCCCACTAATCTCAATTCATCTTGTTCAGTTCTGCAAGATGGCCTGGATCCCCTTGATCTTCTCCTTCAGCTTCTCCTCTGCCTTCATGAGCTCAGTAATTTTAAACTCTTGCATCTGCTTCTCTTCATTATGGTTTTCCTTGAGCTTCAGCAGATCAGCAACCTGGAACTTCAACTCTAGCTTCTCTTGGGTGAGCTTCTCCTCAAACTTTGTGAACTCTGCATTCTTCAACTCCAAATTCATCCTAGCCTCACTCATCAATTCCTTCTCTTTCATATTCTTCAACTTCAGGTTTTGGATGATAGTTGCTTGAGCACTTGTCAGGTTGCACAGGAGTTCATACTTCTGTTGAAGCTTCTCTATAGCTGCATCTTTCTTTGCCATTTCTGCATTCATACCAGCCACCAATTCAGCTCTCCATTGGTGCTGATATGTGATAGCAGACTGCAGATAACGGAAATCCACAACCCTATCCTGATGAAAGTCCACAAGTTGATGCACATCTTTCACTAACTTGTAATAGTCTGCATCCAGCTTGTTCTTTTCTTCTGTCAAATGATGAATAGTTAAAGCACTTTCAAGATTATCACTCACCCTAGCAGACTTGCTCTCTTCAACCATTGACCAAAGCTTCAGCAATGCATTCTCCATTGTTGGGGCCCACTGCTCATCAACCCACTGAACAAACCCACAATTCTGACCTTCCTGGAAAAATTAGAAGGGCAAAATTTAGTACAATACAACTACTAAGAGTACAAAGCAACAGTTAGTTCATGGCAGTACCTAATGTTGGCACTGACATAAACTGATTTTGCACAGCCATTTGCTAAGAAACAGGAGCACATTGTAAAATAAATTGATGTAATCCTACAATGGATGATCAATATATTTACCAGGTAGCAGAGTAACACTCCATTCAACTTAGAAGTTGCTAAGCAGCCATGTGCTAAGCAACAACACTTGCTAAGAATTGACCATTAATATAATGGAATCCTAACAGTAATTAGCAATACAATGTGAACTACTTTGCCCAGCTAAATACACTAAACTAGCCTGTAGCAACAAACTAGCTAATGAGACTACCTACTGTCAGCAGTAAGCAATAGTTACTAAATGCCTCCACTGAACTTAATATTGAGCAACACTGCATTTGGAAAGAAGTGTAAATAAATAGCATGTGCACACAACAGGAGCATATATTTTAGTAGAAATGCATTCCACTGAACTTAATAATGAGCATTCACACAATGAGCACTACAGTAGGGCACATATGACTAACAAATTGAGCATGCACATAACTGAATCACAGGTGACAAACAAGAATCTGCCACTTTCAATGAACACATCCAGTGCTAATCACCAAGGCAAGAAAAATACTAGCTGTGCACATGCTAAGAACCTTCTCCCAGTCATTGTTCCTTCAAACACAACAAGCCTCCTTGATGGCTTCCCATGCTTCTCGCAGAACGCCATCAGATCTAGCTCAAGGCCCTTGTAATCCAGGTCCTCAAGTGAGAAAGGCACCTACACAGTCAAAAGCACAGCATGAGGACACAACAAATCAAACGAAATCCTCACAACAAAGACCACCTACACACAAAAATTCCCAAATTTCCTAAACCTAACCCTAACCCTAACCCTAGCTCCAATGGAGTAACTTACCTGGTTCAGCCCATCGGTGGAGGATTCGGAGTGCATGCACGGGAGGCTTGAGTTGTCATCGCTGCTCTCGTCTTCCAAAACCATGGCTGCGGCATCGTCGTGTGGCGGCCAGCGGGGGTGGACGCAGACGGCGGCAAGGCAGAGAGAAGGAAGAAGAGGGCAGAGCAGAGCAGGGGGAATGAGCCGGACTATATCCTTTGGCCGGACTGTTGGACTATGAAGATACGAGATTGAAGACTTCGTCCCGTGTCCGGATGGGACTCTACTTGGCGTGGAAGGCAAGCTAGGCAATACGGATATGGATATCTCCTTCTTTGTAACCGACCTTGTGTAACCCTAGCTGTCGGTGTCAAAACCGGCAGATCTTGGGTAGGGGGTCCCGAACTGTGTGTCTAGGCGGATGGTAACAGGAGGTAAAACCCTACGTCCTGCTTGATTAATATTGATGATATGGGTAGTACAAGAGTAGATCTACCACGAGATCAGAGAGGCTAAGCCCTAGAAGCTAGCCTATGGTATGATTGTATGTTGTCCTACGGACTAAAACCCTTCGGTTTATATAGACACCAAAGGGGCTAGGGTTACACAAGGTCGGTTACAAAGGATGAGATATACATATCCGTATTGCCTAGCTTGCCTTCCACGCCAAGCAGAGTCCCATCCGGACACGAGACGAAGTCTTCAATCTTGTATCTTCATAGTCCAATAGTCCGGCCAAAGGATATAGTCCGGCTTTCTGATTACCCCCTAATCCAGGACTCCCTCAGTAGCCCCCGAACCAGGCTTCAATGACGATGAGTCTGGCGCGCAGTATTGTCTTCGGCATTGCAAGGCGGGTTCTTCTCCATCTTCCGAACGTTTGTAAAGCAGTGTCCGGTCCCATAAATGTTTGGACCTCTTGGCTTCTGTGCCTAATAAGGGCTTTCTCCCACACTTCGAATGAATATGAGGCGCCAGGGCATTTTTACATTCGTCCCCTTAGCCAGATAAATAAATTGTCTATTAAAGGGATGGGGATCCTTAGATCCGATCCATACCATCCTCCCCCAGCGAGAGTCCATCAGAGCGCGTCCCGAAAAGATCCATTCCAGCATGACCGACCTCCGCAGCTCCTCCTCCCGCCCCCGAAGCCCTAAGCCCGGTGATTGGGAGAGGTGTTCAGTCCCACACAGTCGTTTAGTCGAACTGCAGACTAAGGGATTTCTCCCTCCGGCGTGCATGGTGTCCGTTCGAGCCGGGCTCGCCACCTACAATGGTGGGGAACAAGCGGAGAGCTTTCCCTGTCCCACTATGGGGGAACGGGTCTGCCTTGTTCCTTATTTACTAAGGGGACTCGGATTTCCAATTCATCCGTTCCTCTGCGGGCTCCTGGAGTTCTACGGCCTCCAATTACACAATTTCACCCCTGCCTCCCTTCTACACATCGCCGGCTATGTTGCTCTCTGCGAGTTGTTCCTGGGCTGCGAGGCTCACTTCGAGCTGTGGAAAAGGCTATTTTGCCTCGCCCCTCGCACACAGAGGGGGTCACTTTATCAAGTGGGCGGAGCCAAAATATGGCGCATCGCCGATACCGGATACCTGTCCGGTACCCCGAAGAAGTCGTCCGAAGACTGGCCTTCAGAATGGTTTTATATGGAGGACGTCCCCTTCCGGACCCTGTTCGGCGGGGTCTTCCTGAGTTCAACACTGCTCCTCTGAAGAAACGCCGAAGTTGGCGCCGACGGAGCCCCCAGCGGAAGACAATGGAGAAGTCCTCTATCTGATGAACCGGATTAAAGCACTGGCTCGATGAGGACTGACAATAATCGAAGTTATGTTGATTTGCATAATGCGGGGAGTGCATCCACTTCAATATCGTGGGCACCCCTTGTGGTGTTATAACGGGGCGGATGACGCCACCCGCTGCGGGCGTAAGGGTCCAGACAATGCTGCCCCTCTAGCGAAAATTCTGTCCAAACTATTCAAGGGTGAGGAAGAGGAGTTCACCCGCATCAAGCCACGGGATGGATTCTCCATGTACAATCCTCCAAGCTGGGTAAGTTATATCTCCCTGCTCCCATTTTTCCCGCATTCTTTGTTCTAAGTATTCACCTTGCCACTTTGCGACAGGAACTGCGAAAAGCCATAAAGGAGGTCAGCAGCCCTTCTCCACAACTAGAGGACCCCGACCGGGCCCTCGACTTCGGACTTGAAGAAGATTCGGTTATATTCATGGAGCTGATAGACCGGCAGTTCTATCAGTTAAGCTGCGACGATGCCATGGTGGCCATTACGGCCGATTATCCCGGACTGCTCCCTGCATCGCAAGTAAGAAAAACCAAAAATCCCAACTCCAAAACTAGGATCCCCTTCTATGCACTTCACCCACCATATACACATGGCGTTTTTATAGGGAAGGCATTCGGGACGCCCTGCCGAACCCGCAGCAACGCGCCAACAGGAGGCACCGAGGTCGGGTAGGCCAAAAAGGAAGGCGGTCAGGACGGAGACGCCGGCGCAAAGGTATAACAAACCCCGCTCCGTGGTTGTCGTCTTTCTCGAAATGTAATGACGCCCGTGTTCCTTTAACAGAAAAAACGCTCGCCGGAATATGTCCGGCGATGTTGCCAATCACGCTTCCACCAGTCGGGCGCCAAGACCGGACATGGAGGCAGAAGCTGATATGGGGCAGGCACCGGATAATCCCCCTACAGAGGATGCGGATAGATTATCCGCTACAAACTCAGAAGTGGAAAGATCCATGAATCATAGGCGCCGCCGGGTCGTACTCCGTGACGCTTGTTTCTCACCAGAGGCGCTTGATGCCTTCAATTTCGGAGAGGCGTACCTCCGTGCTGCTCAAGATGGTCTAGCCAGAGCCACGGATCAGTATGTAAAGGATGTACGTGTGAGTAAATCTGGTGATTTATATGTATCAGAAGCCCCTGAGACTTGAAACAGTTAGCAGAACTGATTTAAGGATCATCTGTTGGGGAACGTAGTAATTTCAAAATTTTCCTACGCACACGCAAGATCATGGTGATGCATAGCAACGAGGGGAGAGTGTGATCTACGTACCCTTGTAGATCGACAACGGAAGCGTTTGGTTGATGTAGTCGTACGTCTTCACGGCCCGACCGATCAAGCACCGAAACTACGGCACCTCCGAGTTTTAGCACACGTTCAGCTCGATGACGATCCCCGGACTCCGATCCAGCAAAGTGTCGGGGAAGAGTTCCATTAGCACGACGGCGTGGTGACGATCTTGATGTACTACTGTCGCAGGGCTTCGCCTAAGCACCGCTACAATATTATCGAGGACTATGGTGGCAGGGGGCGCCGCACACGGCTAAGAATAAGATCACGTGGATCAACTTGTGTGTCTCTGGGGTTCCCCTGCCTCCGTATATAAAGGATCAAGGGGGGGGGGGGTGCGGCCGGCCTAGGAGAGGCGCGCTAGGAGGAGTCCTACTCCCTCTGGGAGTAGGATTCCCCCCCAATCCTAGTTGGAATAGGATTCGCGGAGGGGGGAAAAGAGAGAGGGGGGCCGGCCCCCTCTCCTTGTCCTATTCGGACCAAGGGAGGGGAGGGGAGAGCATCCCATCTTGGGCTGCCCCTTCTCTTTTCCACTAAGGCCCACTAAGGCCCATATAGCTCCCGGGAGGTTCCGGTAACCTCCCGGTACACCGGTAAAATCCCGATTTCACCCGGAACACTTCCGATATCCAAACATAGGCTTCGAATATATCAATCTTTATGTCTCGACCATTTCGAGACTCCTCGTCATGTCCGTGATCACATCCGGGACTCCGAACAACCTTCGGTACATCAAAACGTATAAACTCATAATATAACTGTCATCGAAACCTTAGGCGTGCGGACCCTACGGGTTCGAGAACAATGTAGACATGACCGAGACACGTCTCCGGTCAATAACCAATAGCGGGACCTGGATGCCCATATTGGCTCCTACATATTCTACGAAGATCTTTATCGGTCAGACCGCATAACAACATACGTTGTTCCCTTTGTCATCGGTATGTTACTTGCCCGAGATTCGATCGTCGGTATCCAATACCTAGTTCAATCTCGTTACCGGCAAGTCTCTTTACTCGTTCCATAATACATCATCTCGCAACTAACTCATTAGTTGCATTGCTTGCAATGCTTAAGTGATGTGCATTACCGAGAGGGCCCAGAGATACCTCTCCGACAATCGGAGTGACAAATCCTAATCTCGAAATACGTCAACCCAACATGTACCTTTGGAGACACCTATAGAGCACCTTTATAATCACCCAGTTACGTTGTGACGTTTGGTAGCACACAAAGTGTTCCTCCGGCACACGGGAGTTACATAATCTCATAGTCATAGGAACATGTATAAGTCATGAAGAAAGCAATAGCAACATACTAAACGATCGGGTGCTAAGCTAATGGAATGGGTCATGTCAATCAGATCATTCAACTAATGATGTGATCCCGTTAATCAAATGACAACTCTTTGTCCATGGTTAGGAAACATAACCATCTTTGATTAATGAGCTAGTCAAGTAGAGGCATACTAGTGACACTCTGTTTGTCTATGTATTCACACATGTATTATGTTTTCGGTTAATACAATTCTAGCATGAATAATAAACCTTTATCATGATATAAGGAAATAAATAATAACTTTATTATTGCCTCTAGGGCATATTTCCTTCATCATCTTTATTGTGCAGGTTCTTACAGAGAAGAATACTAGACTGTGACAGGAGCTGGAGGAATGCAAGACCCAACTGCGGGCTGTTGTGGCCGCATTGTAGGAACCGAGAAAGTCACCTGCTGGTAACATTTACTTTAAAGAATGATGATTACCATATAACATGCGGCATGGTTGCAGATCTAACAACAAATGTTGCAGATGAATCTGGAGAGAATCCGGAGGACCAACATGTTATGCGACAGCTAGAGGCTGGCAAACGCGTGCTGACTGAGGTTAGGCGGGAGAAAAACAATCTCCAAGATGCCAATATTAAGCTGAGCGTGGAACTAAAAGATGTTCGGGGCCAGCTTGCAGACTCCGAGAAGGAGAATAAGCGGCTTCGGCGCGGCATTTTCAGTAAGTGCTTGAACGAATTCTTTTAAAGGAGTTCGGCAAGCCGACTAATAGCGTTATGTCTGTAGGTATGCTGACGGGTCATCCCACGGAGGAGATGTCCGGGTCTGCGGGTGATCTTATGTCCGAGCTATCACATCTGCACCAACAAGTTCGGCAGGTGATGCAGGGTGTTGCCCAGGCCTTGTGGCCATCTGTCTCCCTGCCATAGGGCGTTGCCGAGCTTGCGGAGAAGCTCAAGGGAGCACGGCGGCGCTTCCGATTATGGAAGATATCAGCCTGTCGACAGGGTGCCCGAGAAGCCTGGGCCGTGGTGAAGACGCGGTATACCAAGGCAGACCCAAATCACATGGCCGAGGTCGGACCTGTGGGGCCCGACGGAAAAGAGATCCCCGTTAGCTTAGTTTATGGGCAAGTAGAATTAGCCGTAAAGTATTCCCAACAGGATTGTAAGCTAGACCGCCTGTTGGATGGTATAGAAGAGGAATTTAGTCAATCTGCATGACTATGTAATTAAAGTGACATGTATAATGCCTTCTAGCCGGATTGTAGATCATTTGTCGTTGCGGACCTTTTCGCTTCAACCTCCGGGCCCAATAGTCCGGAGTGTATCCGAATACCCGCTCAGTTATATAAGAACGGGGGTATGCGTGGAGACCAGGCGTAGGGGTCATTAGTGCTTTATCAGACAAGTGCCCAACTAGTTATGTTATATTACATGGGTAGTAAGAAACATCTTCCAGGGAGAATAGTTCCGTTAAGGGTTCCTTTCCCTGGGTAAGCATGCCCTAAAATGCATGTCCGGACTGTGATAGGAAACACGGGAAAAACATCTGGGGGCAGATATGGAATATAAATAAAAATCATCTTTTGTTCACCGACCGAATATTCCCCTAAGAATGCTAGCTTTTGGCTTCACCCAGTCCGAGGTACACATCCGGCTGACCCGGCAGTAACAATCATAGAGGTGCTCCCCTTATGCCCTAGCCGAATTAACAGGAACGTAAGGCATAAATACAAGAGCCAGGCAACCCAGCTTGGCCAAAACTTAAGTCATATCGATGCATATAATGGTGAAAAAAGGTACATGCGGAAGTATAACACATGTGTTGGGAATGAGGCCTAGATAAATAATTTAAGCTTCTGTGAAAGAAGCCCCCAGGTATGAAGAATGCAGCTAGTGCATCTGTAATGTGCAAGCGAGGCACAAGGTGACCCTTGAAGGCCTAGAGAAATAATAAAAGAAATAAAGAAAGAAAAACAAGACAGATAATGTATATGCAAAAAATGGACAGAGGGAGGGGACTAACATAGAGTCCGGTGCTAGGCGTAGAACCTTCGGAGCCTGGTTGCGTTCCATGGGTTCGGCTCAAGTCGACTAGTCGATACATCCCGCAGTCGGTACGCTCCATCGGTCACAACTTGGTCAATAATGAAGGGACCTTCCCATTTGGGCTCGTTTTTGTTCTTTTTCTTATCCGGCAGGCGTAGAACTAGTTCGCCAACGTTATAAGTTTTGGCCCGTACTTCTCTGCTTTGGTATCTGCGAGCCTGTTGCTGATAAAATGCGGAATGGGCCTTGGCTACATCGCGCTCCTCCTCCAGGGTGTCCAGACTGTCCTGCCGATCGAGCTCAGCTTCTCTTTCTTCGTATATGCCCACTCGAGGTGAGTCATGAATTATGTCACAGGGCAAGACTGCCTCTGCGCCGTACACCATAAAGAAGGGTGTATATCCGGTACTACGATTCAGCGTGGTCTGCAGCCCCCAAAGTATGGAGTCGAGCTCCTCTACCTAGTGCGTGTTAGATTCCGTTAAGGAACGCACTAATTTGGGTTTATTGCCGCTCATTATAAGACCGTTTGCTCGCTCGACTTGACCGTTGGTTTTGTTGGGGAACGCAGTAATTTCAAAAAATTTCCTACGCACACGCAAGATCATGGTGATGCATAGCAACGAGAGGGTAGAGTGTTGTCTACGTACCCACGCAGACCGACTGCGGAAGCGTTGACGCAACGTAGAGGAAGTAGTCGTACGTCTTCCCGATCCGACCGATCCAAGCACCGTTACTCCGGCACCTCCGAGTTCTTAACACACGTACAGCTCGATGACGATCCCCGGGCTCCGATCTAGCAAAGCGTCGGGGAGGAGTTCCGTCAGCACGACGGCGTGGTGACGATCTTGATGTTCTACTATCGCAGGGCTTCGCCTAAGCACTGCTACAATATAATCGAGGTGGAATATGGTGGCAGGGGGCACCGCACACGGCTAAGGAACGATCTCAATGATCAACTTGTGTGTCTAGAGGTGCCCTCTGCCTCCGTATATAAAGGAGCCAAGGGGGAGGGGGCCGCCGGCCAGGAGGAGGGCGCAGGAGGAGTCCTACTCCTACCGGGAGTAGGACTCCCCCCCAATCCTAGTTGGACTAGGATTCCCCGAGGGGGAAAGAGAGAGAGGGGGGCCGGCCACCTCTCCTAGTCCTAATAGGACTAGGGGAGGGGGAGGCGCGCGGCCACCTTGGGCTGCTCCTTTCTCCTTTCCACTAAAGCCCATTAAGGCCCATATGGCTCCCGGGGGGTTCCGGTAACCTCCCGGTACTCCGATAAAATCCCGATTTCACCCGGAACACTTCCGATATCCAAATATAGGTTTCCAATATATCATTCTTTATGTCTCGACCATTTCGAGACTCCTCGTCATGTCCATGATCACATCCGGGACTCCGAACAATCTTCGGTACATCAAAATGCATAAACTCATAATAACTGTCATCGTAACGTTAAGCGTGCGGACCCTACGGTTCGAGAACAATGTAGATATGACCGAGACACGTCTCCGGTCAATAACCAATAGCGGGACCTGGATGCCCATATTGGCTCCCACATATTCTACGAAGATCTTTATCGGTCAGACCGCATAACAACATACGTTGTTCCTTTTGTCATCGGTATGTTACTTGCTCGAGATTCGATCGTCGGTATCCAATACCTAGTTCAATCTCGTTACCGACAAGTCTCTTTACTCGTTCCGTAATACATCATCCCGCAACTAACTCATTAGTTGCAATGCTTGCAAGGCTTATGTGATGTGCATTACCGAGAGGGCCCAGAGATACCTCTCCGACAATCGGAGTGACAAATCCTAATCTCGAAATACGCCAACCCAACATGTACCTTTGGAGACACCTGTAATGCTCCTTTATAATCACCCAGTTACGTTGTGACGTTTGGTAGCACCCAAAGTGTTCCTCCGGCAAACGGGAGTTGCATAATCTCATAGTCATAGGAACATGTATAAGTCATGAAGGAAGCAATAGCAACATACTAAACGATCGGATGCTAAGCTAATGGAATGGGTCATGTCAATCAGATCATTCAACTAATGATGTGACCTCGTTAATACAATTCTAGCATGAATAATAAACATTTATCATGATATAAGGAAATAAATAATAACTTTATTATTGCCTCTAGGGCATATTTCCTTCAGTCTCCCACTTGCACTAGAGTCAATAATCTAGATTACACAGTAATGATTCTAACACCCATGGAGTCTTGGTGCTGATCATGTTTTGCTCGTGGAAGAGGCTTAGTCAACGGGTCTGCCACATTCAGATCCGTATGTATCTTGCAAATCTCTATGTCTCCCACCTGGACTAGATCCCGGATGGAATTGAAGCGTCTTTTGATGTGCTTGGTTCTCTTGTGAAATCTGGATTCCTTTGCCAAGGCAATTGCACCAGTATTGTCACAAAATATTTTCATTGGACCCGATGCACTAGGTATGACACCTAGATCGGATATGAACTCCTTCATCCAGACTCCTTCTTTTGCTGCTTCCGAAGCAGCTATGTACTCCGCTTCACATGTAGATCCCGCTACGACACTTTGTTTAGAACTGCACCAATTGACAGCTCCACCATTTAATGTAAACACGTATCCGGTTTGTGATTTAGAATCATCCGGATCAGTGTCAAAGCTTGCATCAACGTAACCTTTTACGATGAGCTCTTTGTCACCTCCATATATGAGAAACATATCCTTAGTCCTTTTTAGGTATTTCATGATGTTCTTGACCGCTGTCCAGTGATCCACTCCTGGATTACTTTGGTACCTCCCTGCTAAACTTATGGCAAGGCACCCATCAGGTCTGGTACACAGCATTGCATACATGATAGAGCCTATGGCTGAAGCATAGGGAACATCTTTCATTTTCTCTCTATCTTCTGCAGTGGTCGGGCATTGAGGTCTGACTCAACTTCACACCTTGTAACACAGGCAAGAACCCTTTCTTTGCTTGATCCATTTTGAACTTCTTCAAAATCTTTGTCAAGGTATGTGCTTTGTGAAAGTCCAATTAAGCGTCTTGATCTATCTCTATAGATCTTTATGCCTAATATGTAAGCAGCTTCACCGAGGTCTTTCATTGAAAAACTTTTATTCAAGTATCCCTTTATGCTATCCAGAAATTCTATATCATTTCCAATTAGTAATATGTCATCCACATATAATATCAGAAATGCTACAGAGCTCCCACTCACTTTCTTGTAAATACAGGCTTCTCCGAAAGTCTGTATAAAACCAAATGCTTTGATCACACTATCAAAGCGTTTATTCCATCTCCGAGAGGCTTGCACCAGTCCATAAATGGATCGCTGGAGCTTGCACACTTTGTTAGCTCCCTTTGGATCGACAAGACCTTCCGGTTGCATCATATACAACTCTTCTTCCAGAAATCCATTCAGGAATGCAGTTTTGACATCCATCTGCCAAATTTCATAATCATAAAATGCGGCAATTGCTAAAATGATTCAGACAGACTTAAGCATCGCTACCGGTGAGAAGGTCTCATCGTAGTCAATCCCTTGAACTTTGCCGAAAACCTTTTGCGACAAGTCGAGCTTTGTAGACAGTAATATTACCGTCAGCGTCAGTCTTCTTCTTGAAGATCCATTTATTCTCAATTGCTTGCCGATCAGCGGGCAAGTCAACCAAAGTCCATACTTTGTTCTCATACATGGATCCCATCTCAGATTTCATGGCTTCAAGCCATTTTGCGGAATCTGGGCTCACCATCGCTTCTTCATAGTTCGTAGGTTCATCATGATCTAGTAGCATGACTTCCAGAACAGGATTACCGTACCACTCTGGTGCGGATCTTACTCTGGTTGATCTACGAGGTTCAGTAGTATCTTGATCTAAAGTTTCATGATCATCATCATTAGCTTCCTCTCTAATTGGTGTAGGTGTCACTGAAACAGTTTTCTATGATGCACTACTTTCCAATAAGGGAGTAGGTACAGTTACCTCGTCAAGTTCTACTTTCCTCCCACTCACTTCTTTCGAGAGAAACTCCTTCTCCAGAAAGTTTCCGAATTTAGCAACAAAAGTCCTGCCTTCGGATCTGTGATAGAAGGTGTACCCAACAGTCTCCTTTGGGTATCCTATGAAGACACATTTCTCCGATTTGGGCTCGAGCTTATCAGGTTGAAGCTTTTTCACATAAGCATCGCAGCCCCAAACTTTAAGAAACGACAACTTTGGTTTCTTGCCAAACCATAGTTCATAAGGCGTCGTCTCAACGGATTTTGATGGTGCCCTATTTAACGTGAATGCGGCCGTCTCTAAAGCATAACCCCAAAACGATAGCGGTAAATCTGTAAGAGACATCATAGATCGCACCATATCTAGTAAAGTGCAATTACGACGTTCGGACACACCATTACGCTGTGGTGTTCCGGGTGGCGTGAGCTGCGAAACTATTCCACATTGTTTCAAATGTACACCAAACTCGTAACTCAAATATTCTCCTCCACAATCAGATCGTAGAAACTTTATTTTCTTGTTACGATGATTTTCCACTTCACTCTGAAATTCTTTGAACTTTTCAAATGTTTCAGACTTATGTTTCATTAAGTAGATATACCCGTATCTGCTTAAATCATCTGTGAAGGTGAGAAAATAACGATATCCGCCACGAGCTTCAATGTTCATCGGACCACATACATCTGTATGTATGATTTCCAACAAATCTGTTGCTCTCTCCATAGTACCGGAGAATGGTGTTTTAGTCATCTTGCCCATGAGGCACGGTTCGCAAGTACCAAGCGATTCATAATCAAGTGGTTCCAAAAGCCCATTAGTATGGAGTTTCTTCATGCGCTTTACACTGATATGACCTAAACGGCAGTGCCACAAATAAGTTGCACTATCATTATCAACTCTGCATCTTTTGGCTTCAACATTATGAATATGTGTATCACTACTCTCGAGATTCAATAAGAATAGACCACTCTTCAAGGGTGCATGACCATAAAAGATATTACTCATATAAATAGAACAACCATTATTCTCTGATTTAAATGAATAACCATCTCGCATTAAACAAGATCCAGATATAATGTTCATGCTCAACGCTGGCACCAAATAACAATTATTTAGGTCTAATACTAATCCCGAAGGTAGATGTAGAGGTAGCGTGCCGACCGCGATCACATCGACTTTGGAACCGTTTCCCACGCGCATCGTCACCTCGTCCTTAACCAATCTTCGCTTAATCCGTAGTCCCTGTTTCGAGTTGCAAATATTAGCAACAGAACCAGTATCAAATACCCAGGTGCTACTGCGAGCATTGGTAAGGTATCACATATACCTTTGTTCACCTTGCCATCCTTCTTATCCGCCAAATACTTGGGGCAGTTCCGCTTCCAGTGACCAGTCTGCTTGCAGTAGAAGCACTCAGTTTCAGGCTTAGGTCCAGACTTGGGTTTCTTCTCTTGAGCAGCAACTTTCTTGCCGTTCTTCTTGAAGTTCCCCTTCTTCTTCCCTTTGCCCTTTTTCTTGAAACTAGTGGTCTTATTGACCATCAACACTTGATGCTCCTTCTTGATTTCTACCTCCGCAGCTTTCAGCATTGCGAAGAGCTCGGGAATAGTCTTGTTCATCCCTTGCATATTATAGTTCATCACGAAGCTCTTGTAGCTTGGTGGCAGTGATTGGAGAATTCTGTCAATGATGCAGTCATCTGGAAGATTAACTCTCAATTGAATCAAGTGATTATTATACCCAGACATTTTGAGTATATGCTCACTGACAGAACTGTTCTCCTCCATCTTGCAGCTATAGAACTTATTGGGGACTCCATATCTCTCAATCCGGGCATTTGCTTGAAATATTAACTTCAACTCCTGGAACATCTCATATGCTCCATGACGTTCAAAACGTCGTTGAAGTCCCGATTCTAAGCCGTAAAGCATGGCACACTGAACTATCGAGTAGTCATCCGCTTTGCTCTGCCAGACGTTCATAACATCTGGTGTTGCTCCAGCAGCAGGCCTGGTACCCAGCGGTGCTTCCAGGACGTAATTCTTCTGTGCAGCAATGAGGATAACCCTCAAGTTACGGACCCAGTCCGTGTAATTGCTACCATCATCTTTCAACTTTGCTTTCTCAAGGAACGCATTAAAATTCAACGGAACAACAGCACGAGCCATCTATCTACAATCAACATAAATAAGCAAGATACTATCAGGGACTAAGTTCATGATAAATTTAAGTTCAATTAATCATATTATTTAAGAACTCCCACTTAGATAGACATCCTCTAATCCTCTAAGTGATCACGTGATCCAAATCAACTAAACCATGTCCGATCATCACGTGAGATGGAGTAGTTTCATTGGTGAACATCACTATGTTGATCATATCTACTATATGATTCACGCTCGACCTTTCGGTCTCCGTGTTCCGAGGCCATATCTGTATATGCTTGGCTCGTCAAGTATAACCTGAGTATTCCGCGTGTGCAACTGTTTTGCACCCATTGTATTTGAACATAGAGCCTATCACACCCGATCATCACGTGGTGTCTCAGCACGAAGAACTTTCGCAACGGTGCATACTCAAGGAGAACACTTCTTGATAATTTAGTGAGAGATCATCTTATAATGCTACCGTCAATCAAAGCAAGATAAGATGCATAAAATATAAACATCACATGCAATCAATATAAGTGATATGATATGGCCATCATCATCTTGTGCCTGTGATCTCCATCTCCGAAGCACCGTCATGATCACCATCGTCACCGGCGCGACACTTTGATCTCCATCGTAGCATCGTTGTCGTCTCGCCAATCTTATGCTTCTACGACTATCACTACCGTTTAGTAATAAAGTAAAGCATTACATCGCGATTGCGTTGCATACAATAAAGCGACAACCATATGGCTCCTGCCAGTTGCCGATAACTCGGTTACAAAACATGATCATCTCATACAATAAAATTCAGCATCATGTCTTGGCCATATCACATCACAACATGCCCTGCAAAAACAAGTTAGACGTCCTCTACTTTGTTGTTGCAAGTTTTACGTGGCTGCTACGGGCTTAAGCAAGAACCAATCTCACCTACGCATCAAAACCACAACGATAGTTTGTCAAATAGACTCCGTTTTAAACTTCGCAAGGACCGGGCGTAGCCACACTCGGTTCAACTAAAGTTGGAGAGACTGTCGCCCGCAAGCCACCTATGTGCAAAGCACGTCGGGAGAACCGGTCTCGCGTAAGCGTACGCGTAATGTCGGTCCGAGTCGTCTCGTCCAACAATACCGCCGAACCAAAGTATGACATGCTGGTAGGCAGTATGACTTATATCGCCCACAACTCACTTGTGTTCTACTCGTGCATATAACATCAAACCATAAAACCTAGGCTCGGATGCCACTGTTGGGGAACACAGTAATTTCAAAAAATTTCCTACGCACACGCAAGATCATGGTGATGCATAGCAACGAGGGGGGAGAGTGTTGTCTACGTACCCATGCAGACCGACTGCGGAAGCGTTGACGCAACGTAGAGGAAGTAGTCGTACGTCTTCCCGATCCGACCGATCCAAGCACCATTACTCCGGCACCTCCAAGTTCTTAACACACGTACAGCTCGATGACGATCCCCGGGCTCCGATCCAGCAAAGCGTCGGGGAGGAGTTCCGTCAGCACGACGGCGTGGTGACGATCTTGATGTTCTACTATCGCAGGGCTTCGCCTAAGCACTGCTACAATATAATCGCGGTGGAATATGGTGGCAGGGGGCACCGCACACGGCTAAGGAACGATCTCAATGATCAACTTGTGTGTCTAGAGGTGCCCTCTGCCTCCGTATATAAAGGAGCCAAGGGGGAGAGGGCCGCCGGCCAGGAGGAGGGCGCAGGAGGAGTCCTACTGTCCTACTCCTACCGGGAGTTGGACTCCCCCCCCAATCCTAGTTGGACTAGGATTCCCCGAGGGGGAAAGAGAGAGAGGGGGTCCGGCCACCTCTCCTAGTCCTAATAGGACTAGGGGAGGGGGGAGGCGCATGGCCACCTTGGGATGCTCCTTTCTCCTTTCCACTAAAGCCCATTAAGGCCCATATGGCTCCCGGGGGGTTCCGGTAACCTCCCGGTACTCCGCTAAAATCCCGATTTCACCCGGAACACTTCTGATATCCAAATATAGGTTTCCAATATATCAATCTTTATGTCTCGACCATTTTGAGACTCCTCATCATGTCCATGATCACATCCGGGACTCCGAACAATCTTCGGTACATCAAAATGCATAAACTCATAATAACTGTCATCGTAACGTTAAGCGTGCGGACCCTACGGTTCGAGAACAATGTAGACATGACCGGGACACGTCTCCGGTCAATAACCAATAGCGGGACCTGGATGCCCATATTGGCTCCCACATATTCTACGAAGATCTTTATCGGTCAGACCGCATAACAACATACGTTGTTCCTTTTGTCATCCCTATGTTACTTGCCCGAGATTCGATCGTCGGTATCCAATACCTAGTTCAATCTCGCTACCGGCAAGTCTCTTTACTCGTTCCGTAATACATCATCCCGCAACTAACTCATTAGTTGCAATGCTTATGTGATGTGCATTACCGAGAGGGCCCAGAGATACCTCTCCGACAATCGGAGTGACAAATCCTAATCTCGAAATACGCCAACCCAACATGTACCTTTGGAGACACCTGTAATGCTCCTTTATAATCACCCAGTTACATTGTGACGTTTGGTAGCACCCAAAGTGTTCCTCCGGCAAACGGGAGTTGCATAATCTCATAGTCATAGGAACATGTATAAGTCATGAAGAAAGCAATAGCAACATACTAAACGATCGGATGCTAAGCTAATGGAATGGGTCATGTCAATCAGATCATTCAACTAATGATGTGACCTCGTTAATCAAATAACAACTCTTTGTTCATGGTCAGGAAACATAACCATCTTTGATTAACGAGCTAGTCAAGTAGAGGCATACTCTGTTTGTCTATGTATTCACACATGTATTATGTTTCCGGTTAATACAATTCTAGCATGAATAATAAATATTTATCATGATATAAGGAAATAAATAATAACTTTATTATTGCCTCTAGGGCATATTTCCTTCAGGTTTGTGGGTGATAGACTGAAGCATAATCGAGCTTGATGCCCATTTTGCTGCACCAGAGTTTTACCTCGTCGGCCGTGAAGTTCGTGCCATTGTCAGTGATGATGCTGTGGGGGACGCCATAACGGTGTACAACCCCGGATATGAAGTCTATCACCGGTCCGGATTCGGCCGTTTTAACATGTTTGGCCTCTATCCATTTGGTGAATTTATCACCATGACCAATAAGTATTTTTTTCTTGTGGGTTCCCCTTTTAAGGGGTCCAACCATGTCAAGCCCCCAGACCGCAAAGGGCCATGTAATGGGGATTGTTTGGAGGGCGGTGGGTGGCATGTGGCTTTGATTTGCGAAGAGCTGGTAGCCGGCGCAACGTTGGACCAAGTCCTGTGCGTCTGCCCGGGCCGTTGGCCAATAGAATCCTGTAAGGAAGGCCTTGCTTACAAGGGCCCAGGCTGCGGCGTGATTTCCGCTGAGTCCGGTGTGAATTTCTGCCAAAAGATTCCACCCTTCCTCTTCGGAGATGCACCTTTGAAGGACTACGGTAGTGCTTTTTTTGTACAATTCTCCCTCATGGACCCTGTAGGCCATGGATCGCCGCACTATGCAGCGTGCCTCATTTTGGTCCTCCGGAAGTTCCTGTCTAGTTAGGTAGGCCAGGAATGGTTCTGTCCACGGGGCAATAATGGCCATTAATACGTGGGCTGAAGGTGTTATTTCGGTGGCAGAGCCTCCGATTGTGTCAGAGTATTCGGTATCAGGCATTTTGGCCGGGTCCGGACTATTGTTACCGGTGTCCCCTTCCCATACTACGGATGGCTTGAATAGCCTTTCCAGAAATATGTTGGTGGGACCGCATCACGTTTTGCGCTGATGCGGACGAGGATATCTGCCGCCTGATTTTTTTCTCGAGCCACATGGTGAAATTCGAGCCCCTCGAACCGAGCTGACATTTTTAGGATGGTGTTTTGATAGGCCGCCATTTTCGGATCCTTGGCGTCAATGTCTCCATTTATTTGGGATATTGCGAGGTTTGAATCCCCACGCACCTCCAGGCGTTGAATGCCCATGGAGACTATCATTCGAAGACCATGCAACAGAGCTTCGTATTCGGCTGCATTGCTGGAGTCTTTATACAATATTTGCAGTATGTACTGAATGATATCTCCGGTTGGGGACGTTAGGATGACGCCAGCCCCTAGACCGGCCAGCATTTTAGAACCGTCGAAGTGCATGATCCGGTTGGAGTATGCGCCATACTCTTTAGGGAGTTCGGCCTCCGTCCATTCGGCGACGAAGTTGGCCAATACTTGCGACTTAATGGCTCGTCGAGGTTTGTATGTTATGTCGAACGGGAGGAGCTCAATGGCCCATTTGGCAATCCGGCCCGTAGCGTCGCGGTTGTTTATAATATCATTAAGTGGCACTTCCGAGGCTACTGTAATCGAACACTCTTGAACGCAGTGTCATAGCTTCCGGGCACCATGAATACCGCATAGGCTATCTTTTGATAATGTGGGTACCGTGATTTGCATGGAGTGAGGACAGTGGATACATAGTATACCGGCTTTTGAAGAGGGAATTTATGTCTGTCTGCTTCCCGTTCGACAACGAGCACCGCGCTTACAACTTGATGAGTTGCCGTAATGTACAACAGCATTGGTTCGCCGATGTTTGGCGCGGCCAGGATTGGGTTGGTTGCCAAAATGGCCTTTATTTCTTCCAATCTGGCTATGGCCGCGTCCGTCCACTCGAAGTGTTCGGTGCGCCGAAGGAGGCGATAAAGGGGTAAAGCCTTTTCTCCTAAGCGGGAGATAAAGTGGCTTAGAGCCGCCACGCATCCAGTTAACTTCTAGATTTGTTTGAGGTCTGTTGGGGTAGCCAACTGTGACAAAGCTCGGATTTTGGCCGGATTAGCTTCAATACCTCTACTGGAGACAATGAAACCCAGGAGCTTTCTGGCTGGTACACCGAAAACGCATTTTTCCGGATTGAGCTTGATGTCGTATGTTTGAAGGTTGTCGAATGTGAGCCTCAAGTCGTCTATCAAAGAGTCGACGTGTTTGGTTTTGATGACCACATCGTCTACGTATGCCTCTACTGTTTTGCCGATTTGTTTCTCCAGACATGTCTGAATCATGCGCTGATATGTTGCGCCGGCGTTCTTGAGCCCAAAAGGCATTGTGTTAAAACAGAAGGGACCGTATGGTGTGATGAATGCCGTTGCGGCTTGGTCGGACTCCGCCATCTTGATTTGGTGGTAGCCGGAGTATGCGTCGAGGAAACTCAATGACTCGTGTCCTGCGGTAGCATCAATGATTTGATCGATGCGTGGGAGGAGGAAGGGATCCTTTGGGCAAGCCTTATTGAGGTCTTTGAAATTGACACAAAGGCGCCAGGATTTGTCCTTCTTTGGTACCATCACCAGGTTTGCTAGCCAGTCCGGGTGTTTTATTTCTCTGATGAATCCAGCCTCCAATAACTTGGCTAGTTCCTCTCCCATGGCCTGTCTCTTAGGTTCGGAGAAATGCCGAAGAGCTTGCTTGACCGGCTTGAATCCTATTAGGATATTGAGGCTATGCTCGGTCAGCCTGCGTGGGATTCCTGGCATGTCTGAGGGATGCCAAGCGAATATGTCCCAGTTCTCGCGCAGGAACTTTCGCAGTGCGGCGTCCACAGCGGGGTTTAACTGTGCCCCGATGGAGGCTATTTTTGTAGGGTCCGTTGGGTGGACTTGGAATTTGACTATTTCATCCGTTGGTTTAAAAGAGGTGGACTTGGATCTCTTGTCGAGTATCACGTCGTCCCTGTCCACTGTGGAGCGTAGCGTGGTTAATTCCTTGGCCGAGAGGGCTTCGGATAATGCCTCGAGGGATAATGTGGCTGTTTTGTTTTCAGCGCGGAGTCCTGTGTCCGGATCGCTAGCGAGAGTGATGATTCCATTGGTCCCGGGCATTTTGAGCTTCATGTACCCGTAATGGGGTACGGCTTGGAAGATTGTGAACGCCTCCCGTCCTAAAAGAGCGTGATAACCACTGCTGAACGGGGCCACTTGGAATGTAATTTCTTCAGACCTGTAATTATCCGGCGTGCCGAATACCACATCTAGTGTGATTTTCCCAGCACAGCGTGCTTCCCGACTGGGGATGATTCCTCTAAAGGTTGTGCTACTTTGCTCAATGCGGTTCCAGTCTATTTCCATCTTTTGAAGAGTTTCCTCATAGATGAGGTTTAATCCACTGCCGCCGTCCATGAGTACTTTGGTGAGTCGAAAGCCGTCCACAATTGGACGGAGGACCAGTGCATCTGGTGCTCGGGCTGTTCGGAATTTAGGTTCGTCACTGGCATTGAAGGTAATAGCCGTGTCACTCCATGGATTTATTGCTGCGACGTAGCAGATTTCGGCCATGCTGCGGAGTGTTCGCTTGCGCCTATTATTTGACGCGAAGGTCTCGAAGACCGTTAACACCGTATTGTTATTCACGGGATGGTGCTCTGTGGCATTTGGGAGGAGAAGATCCTCACCACTTTTGGCCACCTGCCGGAGTATCCAACATGCTCTAAGGCTGTGCGTCGGTATTGTATCCGCTGTACTATGAATTTTGTAGGGTCCACTGAGCCGTCCCTCCAGTACGGTTCCATGCACTGTAGAGGGTTTTTGCTTTTTGGTAGTTGACCCGGGTGTATTGTGATAATGCGCCCTTTTATTTCGGACTGGGTTTGTATTCAGGGCCGGATTATCCCAAAAGTTTGTTTCGGTTTTCCAGGCACTTTCCATCGCACAGTACTTTCGTACTATGGATGCCAAGTCGGCGAAGCGTGTTATCTCACGGTGATTTATGGCGTTAAGGATTTCCTTGTCCATGCAATTATTGCAGAAAAATAGGGTTGCGTCTTCCTCGCGACAGTCCTTAACCTTGTTCATCGCAAGGAGGAATCTGGCCCAATAGTGATGTATTGTTTCCTGGGGCTCTTGCCTGATGTGGGAAAGATCGCTTATGTTTGGGTGGGTGGGTGGAATTGAATCCGAACCCTTACCTGATCTGGGATCCAGGGGCCGAGGATTTTCCAATTTTGGAAGTTCCGGTTCCGGGGTGCTACCCGATAATCCTGGCCCGCTGCCTGACTCTAAGTTCAGGGATTGGATATTGTCCTCCCGCAAACGGGCGTCCGGCTCGGAGAGCTCGGGAATCCGGACATAGTTGGTCCTCAAGATAGAGGAAAGGTCACCGCCTTGTTCCTCCACCACTGCAATATGATGGGTGACCGGTGGAGAGTTAATCTCCCTTTGATCGGGTTTAAGCCAATCCGATCATAGCCTGTAGCGACTCCCAAGGCGGTGATGCGATCCAAGAGCTCGTTTAAGGAGGCGAGCTCCATTGGATCCATCTATTCGGCGAGTGCCGATTTGACGTGGAGGCTGTTTTCGATGACCCGAGCAGTCATCGTCGGCGCGGCGGCCGAACAGGCGGTCATGATGAAACCGCCTAACCGGAGAGTTTGGCCGACAGCCAAAGCTCCCTCGACAGTAGTACTGTCTTTAAAGACGAGACGAGACATCCTTCCTTCTGGCGAGGACACAGAGGAACTCTCAATGAAAGCACCAATGTCGGTGTCAAAACCGGCGGATCTCGGGTAGGGGGTCCCGAACTGTGCGTCTAGGCAGATGGTAACATGAGGCAGGGGACACAAAGTTTTACCCAGGTTCGGGCCCTCTTGATGGAGGTAAAACGCTACGTCCTGCTTGATTAATATTGATGATATGGGTAGTACAAGAGTAGATCTACCACAAGATCAGAGAGGCTAAACCCTAGAAGCTAGCCTATGGTATGATTGTATGTTGTCCTACGGACTAAAATCCTCCAGTTTATATATACACCGGAGGGGCTAGGGTTATACAAGGTCGGTTACAAAGGAGGAGATATACATATCCGTATTGCCTAGCTTGCCTTCCACGCCAAGCAGAGTCCCATCCGGACACGAGACGAAGTCTTCAATCTTGTATCTTCATAGTCCAACAGTCCGGCCAAAGGATATAGTCCGTCTGTCCGGATACCCCCTAATCCAGGACTCCCTCAC
Organism: Triticum urartu; assembly: GCF_003073215.2. NCBI lineage: Eukaryota > Viridiplantae > Streptophyta > Magnoliopsida > Poales > Poaceae > Triticum > Triticum urartu. Next base: position 4,329,482 of record NC_053023.1, read on the forward strand.
TAGCCTCCTCCGGTGTCTATATAAACCGGAGGGTTTCAGTCTGTAGGACAACATACAATCATACCATAGGCTAGCTTCTAGGGTTTAGCCTTTCTGATCTCGTGGTAGATCAACGCTTGTACTACTCATATTATCAGGAATAATCAAGCAGGACGTAGGGTTTTACCTCCATCAAGAGGGCCCGAACCTGGGTTAAACATCGTGTCCCCTGCCTCCTATTACCATCCGCCTTAGACGCACAGTTCGGGACCCCCTACCCGAGATCCGCCGGTTTTGACACCGACATTGGTGCTTTCATTGAGAGTTCCTTTGTGTCGTCACCGTTAGGCTTGATGGCTCCTTCGATCATCGATAGCGATGAAGTCCAGGGTGAGACTTTTATCCCCGGACAGATCTTTGTATTCGGCGGCTTCGCACTGCGGGCCAACTCACTTGGCCATCTGGAGCAGATCGAGAATTACGCCCCTGGCCATCAGGTCAGGTTTGGAAGCTTAAACTACACTGCCGACATCCGCGGAGACTTGATCTTCGACGGATTCGAGCCCCTGCCGAGTGCACCGCATGGTCACGATGATCATGATTTCGCTCTACCATCGGACAGTGTTCAGGAGACCGCACCGGCAACCGCTCCGACCCTCAATTCGGAGCCAATTGCGCCATCCATGGACGGGTGGATAGAACCCCCCACGAAGGCCGTATTCTCAGCGGCGATTGAGCCGAGTATCGACCTTACCCTTCACGGGAGCCCTGACGCCGAACTGCCGGATTCTTCCCCGGCCACGGACTCCGCACCGCCTGCGCCCGTGCCTATCGAATCCGACTGGGCGCCGATCATGGAGTTCACCTCCGCGGATATCTTTTAGCACTCGCCCTTCGGCGACATACTGAACTCATTAAGGTCTCTCTCCTTATCAGGAGAGTCCTGGCTGAACTATGTTCGGCAGGATTGGGATGCGGATGACGAAGATATTCGCCGCCCACCCACCACCCACATAGTAGCCACTGTCGATAATTTGTCCGACATGCTCGACTTCGACTCCGAAGACATCGACGGTATGGACGACGATGCGGGAGACGAAGAGGAACCACTGCCCACAGGGCACTGGAAAACCACCTCATCATATGATATATACATAGTGGACACACCCAAAGAAGGCAATGTTGACGAGACAGCGTAGGATGACCCCTCCAAGAAGCAACCCAAGTGCCGACGTCAGCGGCGCCGCTCTAAGTCTCGCCAAAGCAAAAGCGGTGACACCGGAACAGGAGATAATAGCACTCCGGACAGTGCCGAAGACGACAACAATCCCCTCCAGCAAGATTTAGAGCAGGAGGATGGAGAAGCCAACCCTCCCGAGAGAGCGGCAGATGTTGAGGCAGAGGATGATAATTACATGCCTCCCTCCGAAGATGAGGCAAGCCTCGACGATGACGAATTTGTCGTGCCTGAGGATCCCGTCGAGCAAGAGTGCTTCAAGCGCCGGCTTATAGCCACGGCAAATAGCCTTAAGAAAAAGCAACAACAGCTTTAAGCTGATCAAGATTTGCTAGCTGACAGATGGACTGAAGTCCTCGCGGCCGAGGAATATGAACTCAAACGCCCCTCCAAGAGTTACCCAAAGCGCAGGTTGCTACCCCGACTAGAGGAGGAAGCATTAAAACCTACATCTCCAGCGTATGACGCCGCTGATCGGCCACCTCGTGGCCGCGACAGAGAGGCATTTCAGCGAAAAGCTTAGCCCGCACCCCGACGCCACTCAAATAAAAATTGTAAAGGCACAGGGAAACACGCTAGACCTGCGAGACGTATTGGAGGACAAAGCAAAACACGCAAGATCAATCTACGGACCACGAGGGCGCGCCACTACGCGGGACGATAATCGTCACGCCGGACATAGTAAAAGTAAATCCGGCCAGGCCGAACACAGCGGACAAGACTCATTTGAGCTATGTCGCGACATAGCCTAGTACAGAGGCGCCGCACACCCCCTATGCTTCACAGACGAAGTAATGGATCACCAAATCCCAGAGGGTTTCAAACCCGTAAATATCGAATCATACGACGGCACAACAGATCCTGCGGTATGGATCGAGGACTTCCTCCTGCACATCCACATGGCCCGTGGTGACGATCTACACGCCATCAAATACCTCCCACTTAAACTCAAAGGACCAGATCGGCATTGGCTCAACAGCCTGCTAGCAGAATCCATTGGCTGTTGGGAAGATCTGAAAGCCGCATTCCTCGACAACTTCCAGGGCACTTATGTGCAACCACCAGATGCCGATGACTTGAGCCACATAATTCAGTAGTCAGAGGAATCGGCCAGGAAATTCTGGACACGGTTCCTGACAAAGAAAAATCAAATCGTCGACTCTCCGGATGCAGAGGACCTAGCAGCTTTTAAGCACAACATCCGCGACGAGTGGCTCGCCCGGCACCTTGGCCAGGAAAAGCCGAAATCTATGGCAGCCCTCATGACACTCATGACCCGCTTTTGCGTGGGAGAGGACAGCTGGCTGGCTCGCATCAATAATATATCAAAGAACCATGGCACTTCGGATACCAAGGATGGCAATGGCAGGTCACGTCGCAACAAACAAAAGCACCACATCAACAATGACAATACCGAGGATACGATCGTTAATGCCGGATTCAGAGGCTCTAAACCCGGTCAGCGGAAAAAGCCATTCAAAAGAAGCACTCCGGGCCCGTCCAGTTTGGACCGAATACTCGATCGGTCGTGCCAAATACATGGCACCCCCAACAAGCCAGCCAACCACACCAACAGGGAATGTTGGGTGTTCAAGCAGGCCGGCAAGTTAAATGCCGAGAACAAAGATAAGGGGTCACATAGCGATGACGAGGAGGAGCCCCAACAGCCGAACACCGGAGGACAGAAGAGGTTCCCCCCACAAGTGCGGGCGGTGAACATGATATACGCAACCCACATCCCCAAGAGGGAGCGGAAGCGTGCGTTAAGGGATGTATATGCGTTGGAGTCAGTCGCCCCAAAGTTCAACCCATGGTCCTCCTGTCCGATCACCTTCGATCGCAGGGACCATCCCACTAGTATCCGTCATGGCGGATTCGCCGCACTGGTCCTAGACCCAATCATCGACGGATTTCACCTCACTCGAGTCCTTATGGACGGCGGCAGCAACCTGAACCTGCTTTATCAAGACACAATGCGCAAAATGGGTATAGACCCTTGAAGGATCAAACCCACAAAAACGACCTTGAAAGGCATCATACCAGGTGTAGAGGCCCATTGCATAGGCTCAGTCACACTGGAAGTGGTCTTCGGATACCCGGATAACTTCCGGAGCGAGGAGTTAATCTTCGATATAGTCCCGTTCCGTAGTGGCTATCATGCATTGCTCGGGCGAACCGCATTTGCGAGATTCAACGCGGTACCGCACTATGCATATCTCAAGCTCAAGATGCCAGGACCTCGGGGGGTTATCACAGTAAATGGAAACACAGAGCGCTCTCTCCGCACGGAGGAGCACACTGCGGCCCTCGCAGCAGAAGCGCAAAGCAGCCTCTTAAGGAAAACCACCAGTTCGGTGATTAAAGACCCGAACACCTTCAAGCGCGCCCGGAGTAATCGACTACAAGACCGTCTGGCACGCTCCGAGGTCGCATAGCAATGCGCCCCCACCCCAGTCCCAGCCAAACGGCGAAATCCGTGCCACGCGTACATAATTACGCATTGAAAATACCATGGGCATAGATGGGGGGGGGGCACGACTACGACACGTCCCAAAACGCAGCTCAACCGCACTAGGGGCTTCCCGCCTTATTATTTTTTCTCTCTTTCAGGACTTTACTCTCTGGAAACCCCGTCCGGCAGTACGATTGCCGGACACACGATACAACAACCAAGGAGGCAGAAAGCTACGTTGCATCATGGAATTCCCAGGTGGTCTCTGATAACGAGCTAAATACCTGCTTTAAATACCATTTCTCAGCTAGCCCTTGGAGGGGACATGTCAAATAGTCCTACTTTTTGCTTATCGCACTACTTGTATCATTCTGCTTCGACGCACCTTTTTGAATAAACAATGCATATCACTAGACTATTACCGCATTCTCTATTCTTTATATATATATATATATATGCTCATTCATGACATTCAGCACCCGTACACTCTGGTACGGCCAATACGCCAGGGGCTTAAGCATACCCCATAATACGGCGTGAGAAGTCCGAACACTTTCGACAGCGCGGCACCCCGAACTTATAGCATTATATGCATCAACTCCGAATCATGTCTTGGGTCAATAGTTGGGTTTGCCCGGCTCCCATGTTTTGGTACCTTACGTTCCGCTATATCGGCTAAGGTAGCACTGGGAGAACTACTGCGATTGTGCCCCGGTTCATCTGGGCTAAGCACCTCAGTAGAGAAAGCTAAAACTGGCTGTCATGATAAGGCGAGAGCTGGTCGCTGTTCGAGAGGTCTCGAGTCCCTAAAGACTTATGCCACTTAGAGCGAGGAGTCGGCTTTGTCCGGCTTAAGGCGTGTATAGCGCCCCGAATTCGGCCTTCCGAATACTAGGGGCTTTGCCAAAATTTAAAATTATAGACTTCTATGGCTAAGTGAGAGTGATAAAGCATTATAGTCTGATTGCCTTGTTCGTTGTGCTGAGCACCTCCCTCGAAGGACCCAACAATGGGAAAAAGAGTGCTCAGATTTATCCCGAACACCCCAGCACTCGTGGCATGGGGGCAGAAGCCGACGACTGGCCATCTCTCAGATTTAATAAACGGCCGCACAAAAGGTAATACTTTAAATTCAAACAAGTGTTGCATAGCGCATATGAACAAGTTTTCATAGTACAGGATCACACGAGCAAGTTCATTCAAACATTAAATCCTTCGCACACTCGTCCGCCACAAGACGAGCGCCCTTCAGGACAGCCTCATAATACATTTCGGGGTGGCGATGCTCCTTGCCCTGCGGCGGCCCCTCCTTCACCAGCTTCTCGGCGTCCATCTTGGCCCAGTGCACCTTCGCACGGGCAAAAGCCCGGCGTGCACCTTCGATGCAGACGGACCGCTTTATGACATCCAGCCGTGGGCAGGCATCCACAAGCCGCCTCACCAGGCCGAAGTAGCTGTTGGGAAGGGAGTCGCCAGGCCACATCCGGACTATAAGGCCCCTCATGGCCTGCTCGACCACCTTGTGCAGCTCGACCAGTTGCTTCAGCTGGTCGCTCACAGGCATCGGGTGTTCGGTCCCAGTATACTGAGACCAGAACAACTTCTCCGTCGAGCTTCCCTCCTCGGCCTGGTAATATTTTGCGGCATCCGACACACTGCGGGGCAAATCTACGAATGCTCCTGGAGAGCTCCAGACTCGGGTAAGTAACAAGTAATTTACTTTCACATGCTTGCTTTGCATATTGAATGCCTTACTCGCCGCTATCTTCCTCATCGCCTCAATGTCCTGGAGGACCTTTTGGGCTTCAGCCTTGGCATGCTTTGTGCTCTCGAGGGCCGCGTCAAGCTCGGACTCTCGCGTCTTCGAGTCAAGCTCCAAAGCCTCGTGCTTCTTCACGAGAGCCTGGAGCTCCTGCTGCACCTCGCCCACCCGTGCCTCTTGTTTTTCCCGCTCGGTGCGCTCCTTGGACGCTTTGTTTTCGGCCTTAGACAGTGCTTGCTTCAGGGTCGCCACTTCGGTCGTGGCCCCTGGCAAATCCATGATGATCCTATCATTTCGCAACCACATTTTATTTTTTATATAGACAAGGTATTACTTACCTTTGTTCTCCTCGAGCTGCCTCTTGGTAAGGCCGAGCTCTTTCTCGGACCGCTCGAGGTCCTGCTTCAGTGCGGCGACCTCCGCAGTCAGTGCGGCAAAGGTCAGCAACGAAGCCTGCATACGCATACAGACATACTTATATTAGACTCCTGCAGATATTATTTGATCCTCTATTCGGCTTTTCTTTGTGAACACCAAACAGAGCATCAGGGGCTACTGTCTATGCGGTAATATTTTTCCTATATTTTAAATACTTACCTCAAAGCCTGTTAGAAGGCTGGCACAAATTTCAGTCAGTCCGCTCTTGGGGGACTGAACCTTCTTGATCACCGCACTCATAATAGTGCGGTGCTCTTCGTTGAGGAAGCGTCGAGAAGCGCTCCCAACAATTCGTCCGGTGCCTCTGGATGGACAGAGGTCACCGGCACGGACGGCTTGCCCCTCTTGGAAGAGGGCCGCCTGCTCGAGTCCGGAACCACTAAAGGTTCCGGCGCGGTGTACGGCTAAGGGCCGAAGTTGGAGCCCCTGGGAGCCTTGCTCCCTTTGCTCCTGGAGTCCGGAAGGTCGCCTTGAGGCGCCTCCGGGACTGCCTCCCCCCGGCTCGGTGCCCTTGAGACAATACCTCGGCATTGTACATAGGGCAAGGGGAGGAGGCGGTTGGAAGTGTATCACTATTCATGTCCGACAAGTCCAAGGAACCGTCCGACGATGATACATCGATACGGGCTTGGGGCGGACTGCATAATCATATTCGATGTTAGGAGAAGCAGTGCAACAAAAGTATGCTATGAGTTACTCTGGTATACGGGCTTGGCCCTGAGCAGCCACTCGTCTTCGCCTTCGGCGGTGGTGGTGGAATAGTTCGGAAGGAGAGTCCTTCCCTTCTTGGACCCTTCGGCCTCCCCGGTTGGGGCGGCCTTCCTTTTCTTGTCTCCCCCGGCTGGAGGGGGAGAATCTTCATCTTCCTCCTCGTTTTCACGGGAGGAGTGCGCCTCGGAGTTATCAGACGATGGGTCAGATACCACCTGGCGCCGAAAACTCTTTCGGGTTCCCATGGCCTTCTTCTTAGTCTTCTCCGGCACCTCGTAAGGAGCCGGAGTCCGCATCTTCGTCAGGAGAGCGTCCGCAGGGTCTTCGGGCAGAGGGGCCGGATAGTTAATCTGCTCCGATGTCTCCACCCAGTCCTGTCAAAGGCATGGGAGCTCAGACCCCGCACATGGTTAAGATATGGGAAATAAATACCCTACCGGATGTACAAAACTTACCGGATCCGCAGGGCGCTTCACGCTTAGCCCGCGGTCCTCGGTAAGAGAAGGAGGGACCTCGGCGCCATTGAACAACACCTTCCAGACTTCCTTATGCGACGTGTCGAAGAGCTCGCGTAGAGTCTGGTGCTGGGCCGGGTCGAACTCCCATGAGTTGAAATCCCGTTGTTGACACGGGAGGATCCGGCGGAAGAGCATGACCTGGACTATGTTGACAAGTTTAAGTTTCTTGCTTATCATGTTCCGGATACACTTCTGGAGTCCGTCCAGCTCCACCGATGAACCCCAGGGCAGGCCCTTCTCCTTCCAGGAAGTGAGCCGCGTGGGGATTCCGGATCGAAACTTGGGGGCCGCCACCCAGTTGGTGTCACGCGGCTCGGTGATGTAGAACCACCCCGATTGCCACGCCTTTATGGTCTCCACAAAGGAGCCCTCGAGCCATGTAATGTTGGGCATTTTGCCCACCATGGCTCCGCCGCATTCCGCTTGTTGGCCGCGTACTACCTTCGGCTTGATATTGAAGGTCTTCAGCCACATGACGAAGTGGGGCCGGATGCGGAGGAAAGCCTCGCACACGACGATGAACGCCGAGATGTTGAGGATAAAATTCGGGGCCAGATCATGAAAGTCCAGCCCATAATAGAACATGAGGCCGCGGACGAATGGATGGAGGGGAAACCCCAGTCTGCGGACGAAGTGGGGGAGGAATACCACCCTTTCGTGAGGTTCTGGGGTAGGGACGATCTGCCCCGCGGCTGGCAGCCGGTGCGCGATATCCGCGGCTAAATATCCGGCTCCACGTAGCTTTTTGATGTGTCCCTCCGTGACGGAGGAGTCCATCCACTTGCCTCCCGCTCCAGACATGTTTGGAGAGAGTTGAGGAGAAGGATGTGGACTTGGGTGCTGGAGCTCGAGTGCGTGAGAATGGATGAGCAAGGAGGAAGAAGGCGTGGGTAGAAAAAGGTGAAACCTTATCCCTTTATAAGGGCGGACAAAACTATGCGTCCCCACAAGCCTGGTAAAACTCGCTTATCCCCCCAGGCGCCGTAATTGATGGCGCGGTTGGGTTACCCACGTCCGTATTGATAAAAATCCCGTGATAAGGGGAACACGTTCTCTGCTTTGACAAGACGTGTCAAGAAACTGCCCCGCGTTATGTGCGGGGCTGGTTAAAGAAAAACGGTTCAAATAATTACTGGACCGTGGCGTGATGTCATGCCACCAAAATGTGTCAGCAGATTAGATTTGTGAAAATATTATTCTCTCTACGGTGGCATTTGGAACTTATTTTGCAGGGTCGGACAGTATCTTTGTATTCAAACTCTTCCGTGGTGTATTCGGAGGAGGAACCCGCCTTGCAATGCCGAAAACAACATTGCGTGCCGGACTCATCGTCATTGAAGTCTGGTTCAGGGGCTACTGAGGGAGTCCTGGGTTAGGGGGTCTCCGGACAGCTGGACTATATCCTTTAGCCGGACTGTTGGACTATGAAGATACAAGATTGAAGACTTCGTCCCGTGTCCGGATGGGACTCTACTTGGCGTGGAAGGCAAGCTAGGCAATACGGATATGGATATCTCCTCCTTTGTAGCCGACCTTGTGTAACCCTAGCCTCCTCCGGTGTCTATATAAACCGGAGGATTTCAGTCTGTAGGACAATATATAATCATACCATAGACTAGCTTCTAGGGTTTAGCCTCTCTGATCTTGTGATAGATCAACTCTTCTACTACTCATATTATCAAGAATAATCAAGCAGGACGTAGGGTTTTACCTCCATCAAGAGGGCCCGAACCTGGGTAAAACATCGTGTCCCCTGCCTCCTGTTACCATCCGCCTTAGACACACAGTTCGGGACCCCTTACCCGAGATCTGCCGGTTTTGACACCGACAATGTGGCTCGACCGCACCAGCCGCGCCCTAAACGGTTGGACTTGGCCTCGTCCGAGGTAGCGCGCAGGCACGCGCTCACTGGCCAGCGTGGCGCCTGACGGGCGGGCCCAACTGGTCAGATTCCCTATCAATACGTATAGAACACACTTTTAGTCTTTTTTGCAACGGCTCGCCTCAAACTTGGTACTGACACGTAAATATTATCAATCTTGGTATCAATCTGTTTCCAATGCCCCAATTGTGGTACTCCTGTGCAATTTACTCGGTCGTGAGGGAGCAGGGCGGTGCGGGAATGCTACGGTCGTGATCACATGATGGTGGGAGGACCGTGTGTAGGCGAACATGTTACACAAAAAAAAAATATGGTACATGATCACACCCAGGAACATTATGAAGGTGCCGGTAAGATCAATCTCATCGACGGACAAAGTAGCGGAAGTAGTTTATTTGTCGGTGAAGCGCGACAATTTCCGTAGGTAGGTTTATACCCCCTAGCCATGAGAATTTCTTCGAGACGATCAGCAGGTCAAGAGTCGAAGTAAACGAAACCTTCGAGACATTCACGCGTTGCGAAGTAATAACCCGACAACGCTTCCACATCCAGGAACAAGAGTTCAGAGAAAACTATAAAGAATCCTAGCAGCATTTCCGTCTAATTAGGAGTCCCAACTGTTAGACCAATTAGACTGGGACTAGAACGCACTCTCTCCGTCCGGTGAAGGATGTACGTTTGGCTTTAAAATTTGTCCATAAAAGAGTTTACATCTATGTTCCCAATGCATTTTAAAGTAGAAAAAAAATGCTCCTCTCTCATCATACGGTAATCAAGACAAATTATATTTTAAAAATGGTCTCCTTAATTTCTACATGCACTTAGCTCATTGGGGGTTGGGTAATTAAAGAGGAGAAAGATGGTGACTTACATCTTTTTAATGCATTTTTACTCCACTCCATAATTTGTCCTAAATTTTTATATGTACACTTTTCACCGAACGGAACGAGTGGGTAGTATGTGAGAGAGATCCTTTTTGGAGTTGATTTGCTCTTTGGGGTCTCTATCTCTCTCTCTCTCCACACACACACACACTCACGCACCACACACACACACACGCACACACACAGCCTCCAGCCGAACGAAGGGGGAAAGTGATTGTCCCTTCCCATGTCTCTAATTTGGCCTTCGCCTTTCATCCTAAGGCGGCGCCCCTTTTGGGCCTCTTTTGGCCCACATGGGGCTGCCCCCCTTGCCAATCCTAGAAGGTTTGTGAACTCAAATATTACTAGATGATATCCCGCGTGTTGCTGCGGGAATTTGTAGCCATATATAGCAGGAAGGTTATGGAGTAAAAAATTACTAAACAATGAGATCATATTTATTTGAACCATCGGTGTATGATATGAGAAGTCAAAAAAGTAATATCTTCTGGAGTATCTCGGTATTTGTGCAGTTAGAGCAGGGCCCTTTTTTAGGGAAATTGCTAGCATGGAAAAAGAAGCACTGAAAACATGTCCAATCTTGATCTCCAACTCATTGTTTTTAAGCATGGCCCGAAACTCCTTTTTTTTGAGAAACTGGCCGAAGACTAGATATTTCACCGGAAAATAAAGATTAAGCTCGGTCCAACACATAAGGCCCGGATGCCCTGAAGTCTAACTCAGGGCCATGTATAAAGAACTAATGCGAATATTTGTTTCATTTTTTTTGAGATAACACGAAGACCTTCAAAAGCGAAAGCACAAATCTAGTAGCGATGCATCCATAAATCTTATAATTTGTACATGGCCACCAGCCACATCACAGAAAAAAAAAACACATCAAGCACGGACAGTAGTACATAAGCATATCTTCCATAGAAAAAGCACAGATGCATCTAGTTCTCCGTCACATAAAGCTTTGTCCATGCCTTCAGGGGTAACAACGCTGACATGAAAATCTGGCAAATAAACGATAGGAGTGACCTCATGTCCTCATCTTTCTGCTCCTACCTCGGCGACAAAGACGCAACTTTAATTGGGACGTGGCACACTTACATACTTGGCATCGGCATGGTGGGCGCTGCCAAACTACACCTTGGGGCCTATCTCTGACTTGGAACCTGAGCTTCCAACCAAGCTAACTACAAAACCATTCAGATCTAAGTCAGCTAGAGAGGAAGGAGAGCCCCACCTTTGGTGCGTGTGTTGTTGATGGAAGACGTCGACGGTGGCATGCATCGTTCGTCAAAAGTTCGGGTCGATGCCAAGGCGTGTGGGCTTCGGCCGGCAAAGCCCCTGCTAGGCATCTAGCGGCCATCATGTGGCTCCAGCCAGCTTTAGCTTGCAGGTCTCTCCTTCCTCTCTATACAGATAAATAGGGCAGTAGAAGAATCAGGAACGCTGCAGTGAAGATTTATTGATGGAAGATGAAGTGAACCATCGTACGTTGAGGCGAGAAGAGGAAAGGACAGAAGAGAGATAACGCCTGAAAAATTGAACATATTAATTTGCTAACGTGGAATGCTGCATGTTCGAGAGGGGTTGATCAATGTTCACGGCTGGAAACTAAATGCAGCATGACGTGGCAGCATGCATGCGGAGAGTTGCTGATTTGGCTGGATTGGTGATGTGGAGGGGCTGCATGTTAAGATAAATCAAAGTAGTGGGGATCAATCTTTTAGGTATATAGGATTCCATAGTTTTTTGTAAGTTTTTTCTAGAACTTTTTGGAATGCTATATCGGTATTGTGCGTCCGCACCATTCCAACATAGACGTACCCTCCCTCCCCCCAAGGAGGGAACTTCGGAAACACATCTTTGTCTTCATCGTCTTCACTGGCGGTTAACTCGCTCCTTTAGTTTGTGTTGAAAGTTACTACCTTGTGTTTACTCTTACTTGCTTATTGTGCTTGTTATATCGGTTGTCCATCTAGTTGCATATCTAAACAACTTATTTTATTTATTGAAACTCAAATTTGCAACAAAAAAACTTTAATTTTTTTTAGTCGCATCATCATCCCCCTCTAGTCGATTACATTGATCCTTTCAGCGAACAATATGCATCCACTTCTCTCCTTTTTTGGCGATTGGACGGGGTACATCATTGTGTGACTATGGGTCGTTAGATACAGAGGATTAAGGTGTTGTTGCTGTTTTCTTTAGAAAAATGCAAGCACCATGTGTTGAACCTGGTGAGCTGGGAATATCACTGTCCTCGTAACCATCCAACCACAGGTTGTTTCGCAGGTGTTGTTGGTGTCAGACGATACAAAATTAGACATATCTAGACCGCCAGATTTACACGATTGAAAGGTTGATTGTTTGGGTCCAACCCAAATCATGTATTTAGTATTAAATTGATAATTTTGATGCATATACCATCCAGGCGATTCTCTCCTTAATTGCATTAATTGTATACTCCATCCGTCCCAAAATTCTCATCTTAGATTTGTCTAGATACGGATGTATCAATTATAGATTTGTCTAGATACGGCTGTATCAATTATAGATTTGTCTAGATACGGATGTATCAAGTTATCCGTATTTAGACAAATCTAATACAAGAATTTTGGGACGGAGTACTAAATACAAATCTGCATGCGATTCACCCTGAATAGATGAGTATTACTCCCTCCGTTCCTAAATATTTGTCTTCTAGAGATTTCAGTAAGTGATTACATACGACGCAAAATGAGTGAATCTATACTCTAAAATATGTCTATATACATCCGTATGTGATAGTTCATTTGAAATCTCTAAAAAAGCAAATATTTAGAAACGGAGGGAGTACTACCAATCTGCATGCGAATCTCAAATTAATGGCACTAAGGATTGCACGCCCTCTTTTGGTGATTAGAGAGAGTACCTTATTGGGTGAATATGGGCCGTCAGATGAAGAGGATTAATGGTGAGGATTAGGCGTTGTTGGTGTTGACACTAAACATTGACAAATCTGAACCGCCGGATTTATACGGTTGAATGCCTGATATTGTTTGGATCCAACCCAACGCGGGGTTTTAGTACTAAAATGATGAAGATGAAGATGGAGATGGAGATAAAGATTACCAATCGGCTACTAAGGTGGATGCTACTAATTACGAATCTGCATGTGATTCTCTCCTATTGTCAAATATTAGATGGATTCTAATTTACCAATCTGCATGTGATTCTCCACTTAATCGCCGAGTATTGGATGGATGCCGTGGCGTGTGGGCTCATCCCTGTATAAAACGGCCTCCAACCCGGCCTAACCCCAGGCACACACAAGCAGGAATAACAATTGTTGCGAGATAGAGATGTCGCTTCTCCTGGCTTTGATCGGTGTTGTGGTCGGAGTGGTTGTTGCGAGCAACCTGCTGCTAAGGTGGAACGAGCTGAGGTACGGCAGGAGGCGGAATGGGTGCCTACCGCCGCCGGGGACAATGGGGTGGCCGCTGTTCGGCGAGACCACCGAGTTCCTCAAGCAGGGCCCCAGCTTCATGAAGCAGAGGAGGCTCAGGTACATAGTCCGTCAACTTGCCGCTTGCTCGCATGGTTGGTGTTCATGATGCATTTTCTTTCTCAGAGTATTACTCCCTCCGTTCGGAATTACTTGTCGCAGAAATGGATATCCATTTCTGCGACAAGTAATTCCGAACGGAGGGAGTAGCTACCAATGTCTTGACGGACATGTCTCTTCACCGGGATTTCAGGACATATTTTTTTCTTTGTTTTCTAGTACTTTTTTGGATTTGTCTAGATATGGATGCATGTATCTAGACACGTTATAGTGTTAGATTCATTCGTATCTAGATAAATATAAGACAACTAGTATTTTGTTACGAAGGTAATACTCCCTCCACCCCGAAATTCTTATTTTAAATTTGTCTAAAAACGGATGTATCAATAGATTTGTCTAAATACGAATGCATTAATTAGATACATCCGTATCTAGACAAATCTTAAGACAAGAATTTTGGGACAAAAAGAGTATTAATTAAGATACGAAAAAATATATAATACTTTGTATCATATAGGGAAAAGCTATCGTTCAGCCGGCGGATCTAACGAGAACCTCCGCCATCTTGTACGTGAGACGCGTGTCCTATGTGGGCCCACTCGGCACTACCTCTACAATGATCGACGGATCTAGCGATCGATGCTGTTGCAGTCGGGTCTGGCGCTGGCGCCGCCGCCGACCTCCTCACCGGATCTGGCCGCCCCAGCTCCTACAACAATGCTTGCCTCACTGGATCTGATTGAACAGATTCCTGCAACAATGCCCACAAAGTCGGTCGGCATGGCGCCAAGCTCTTGTGACGGAGGCGACGAGGCATCACATGCGGTTTTGTTTCTACATCAAAGGGCATGTTTCAATTGGAACAAGCCTCCTCGTTGCAAAAGGGTCATGTTTCAAGAAAAAAAAACTCCTCAAATTATTATTTGCAACAAAGCTTTTGTTGCAAAAAATTTCTGCAACAAGACATTTGTTGCATATATTTTTTGCAACAAGATTTCTGTAGCGGAAATTTTTTGCAACATCACTCTTGTTGCAAAAGTGATGGTTACTCACGTGGGCGCATCGAACAGCTATTTGACGTGTCCATCCAATGGTCAGCGAGGCGGCAGATATTTTTTCATTATCCGTTGGCCGACGCGTAGCGCTGCCCTATCATATAAGACTTCTTTGAAAGTACTACGAGGAATTAATCCGTGCGCTGCTGCAGATACGGGAGGATTTTCCGGACGCACGTCCTAGGGTGCCCCACGGTGGTGTGCATGGACCCCGATCTCAACCGGCGCATGCTGCTCCAGGGCGAGTCCAGCGGCCTGGTCCCGGGCTATCCGCAGTCCATGCAAGACATTCTCGGCCGCAACAACATCGGTGCCTTGCATGGCTCAATGCACCGGTTCATCCGCGGCGCCATGCTCGGCCTCGTGCACCCTGCTGCGATCCGAGCCAGCCTCCTTCCCAAGATCGACGCCTTCATGCGCTCCCACCTCGATGGATGGTCCGGCTCCGTCGTCGACATCCAGGCAAAGACCAAGGAGGTCAGTCAGTAGTCACCAAAGAAATGCTCGCTTTTCGTATTACTTTGCCCTGAAAAAAATGGGTAACCAACCTCAGAACTATCACAAAATTTTGATATATCACATTCAGGGACATATAAAAAATTGGTACACACTCAAAGTTGTAACTCAGTAACGGGGGAAAGTCCAAAGTGGTTGTTGCAACGTTTTATACTATCTCCTTGCTTTAAACAGAGTAACACATTTCGGGACATCGTCATTCCCATTTGCCGGTTTTGTGGTCGTAGCAGAGTTTCATAGAAGCATCTCCTTGCATGGGCATGCCAATGATATATCACAGAATCTTATGTGCTCATATCGTTGCTGACTGACTTTCCCTTTTAGGTGACCTTGCTATCTATGCTCAGGCAAATCGCCGGCATCACCGCTGGCCCGCTCTCTGATGCCCTCAATACAGAGTTCTGCACCCTTGTGCTCGGCACCATCTCCTTGCCCATCAACCTTCCAGGGACCAGGTACTACCAGGGCTTGCAGGCGAGGAAGAAGCTCGTGTCCATGCTACAGAAGATAATCTCGGAGCGGAGGTCCACTATTCAAGCTCACGGTGACATGTTGGAGGCTCTATTGACAAGTGGCGATGACGGGACCAGGGAAAAGCTCAGTGATGAGCAGATCATTGACTTGATCATGACCATTATTTACGACGGGTATGAGACCATGTCGACGACCTCAATGATGGCTGTCAAGTACCTGTCCGACCACCCACGGGCTCTCCAAGAACTAAGGGTATGAACACATACTCTGAAAATCAATATTGTTTTTGCAAGCAAAAAACAATTTTGTTTTCAAAGAAAAGATCATGTGTTTCTAGAGTTTAGTGATTGTCTTTTCACTTATGAATGTAGAGAGAGCATCTTGATATTAGGAAGGGAAAATCGCCGGAGGAGGCTATCAACTACGAGGATTTCAAGTCCATGGCCTTCACTCGAGCTGTATGTAGGAGATCAAACACACACAATAATGAAGTGAGAGCACAAACTTACTATTAGTATGATCATGATGTACCCATGGATACTTCTACCTTGCAGGTCATCTTTGAGACGCTAAGATTAGCCACAGTCGTGAATGGGCTACTGAGAAAAACTACTCAGAATGTAGAAATGAATGGTGAGTTATGCTTGCAAATTATCCTGCCATTTCTGCATTTTCTATGTAAATATTAAGTATGTTCTAATGCAACAAGGGTGTCATTTACGCATGATTCACCAATTTTTTTTAGGGTTTGTCATTCCAAAAGGCTGGAGAATCTATGTTTACACAAGGGAAATAAACTACGATTCGTTCATGTACTCTGACCCGATGACCTTCAACCCATGGAGATGGCTGGTAAGCAAAAGAGTGGACAATTATGATCTTTACTACCTACTCAAACATACCACCACAACAGAGGAAGTTCTAATCTTGTGCTACCTACTAAAAACATACAGGAGAAGAACATGGAATCACACCCACACTTCATGTTGTTCGGGGGAGGCAGCCGGATGTGCCCTGGGAAGGAGCTGGGCACGGCTGAGATTGCAACTTTTCTACACTATTTTGTGACTCGATACAGGTATGTTCCTTTTGTTACTCCGCACTCACTTGCTAAGAGAACAACTCCAACATTATTATTTACTAACAACAAATATTTGTCATTCGGTCTTGATGTTGCAGATGGGAGGAGGAAGGCAAGAACACCATATTGAAATTCCCCCGGGTGGAAGCTCCCAATGGGCTACATATCCGAGTTCAAGATTACTGATCTTGCAACATACATTTTGCTTAGTTTAGATTGGTTGGACCCAGACAGGGACGATCAGAGTGTGATTCCGCGCCAATGAACGGATTAGACCAGGCTTGTAAGAAATAGGGATAATACAGGTGCTATGTGCTAATTAGGGAATAATTGAGGAAGAATGCTCCTGTGTTATTTTTGTTCGATCAATTCTTAAACCGAAATAAATGTATCATGTGCCGCCGGCGCAAAAAAAGAAGATCAGAAATATGCAACACAATGAAGGAGTAAAGACTGTGGCATTATTTCTGAATGAGTTGTGGGTAGAGAATCTTGGGCTGTGGTGCAGGGGAAAGTAATGTTGTGTTAATGTGCTATTTGTTTCCAGATTTTTCTGAACATTTTTAACTGTCTGGTGCACCGGTAGCAGCACAAGCACCGGTGCACTAGATACTTTCCCTGTGGTGCAGCTATCTGGGAGGTGTATCCTTGTACAAGGGAATTGTTGTACTGTTCCGTTGAATGTATAGCATCACCACAATTTGATGTTCCGTCATGGGGTGTCGCGCCGTCATCCTTAACACCAGTGGGAGAAGCGAATGTGGCCGAAACGGAGCAGGGCGGTGCTGGGGATGTTATGGACAGGATCATGCGGCGGTGGGAGGACTGTGATGCGGTCTTGATCTGGGAGCTAGCGGAGGAGTTCCAGCGCCCAGTTGTGGATGCAGATGTGCTGGTACCGCTGTCCAATGCAAGGGCTATCCGAAATGGTAGGATGAAGCAGGGAGAACATATCATGTGCATTGCCCTTACTTGTGCACTATTTAAGCCATGGGATAGGAAATATAAGGAGTGGATCATGCTGGCAGAGGGTAAATATGAGATGCTCCTATGGTCCAAAGCGATCTCCGCCATTTAATCTCAGATCTACCAGACATCTAAGGAGCTTTAGCCAATTTGCAGATCACCCCCTAGTATAATAATTACACACATGTCCAGCAACTCCTCCACATGGGCTTGTATTACGAGAGCGCGGGAGGCTCGACATCATCTGATACATCTCAATTAGGCAAGGATAGTGGCATATCTGCAAAATGAGCCTTCTAGTACTTTATTAAAATCAACCCGCACTCCTTTCCTATTAAGCGTATTTATTTATATTTGCAACCAGGTATGATTGACTGGGGGGGGGGGGGTGTGAAATGAGGCAACTATAAATTTTAGTTCTTTTTAAACAAATTTGGCTTGATCAGAAACTAGGTTGTCTAGATATGCAACTAGGTGGACAACCTATATTACAAGCACAACAACAACTTCACAAGCAAGCACAAGATATAAACACAATACAGGCTTGCACGATGTAAAGGTTAGAGGTAACCACAAGTGGAGCCGGGGGAGACGAGGATGTGTTTGCGAAGTTCCTTCCCTTTAGGGGGAGTACGCCTCCATTGGAGCGGTGTGGAGGCAAAATGCTCCCCAAGAAGCCACTGGGGCCAGCGTATTCTCCTCACGCCCACACACAATGCAAGATGGCATGATTCCATTTATGATGCCCTTGAAGGCGGCGAACGATCCTTTACAAACAAGGTTGGGGCTCTCTCCACAACTTAATTGGAGGCTCCCAACATCACCACGAAGCTTCACCACAATGGAATGTGGCTCCGTCTAGGGCGCCCAAACAGCCAAGAGTAACAAGATCTGCACGGGATTAGTGGGGGGAATCAAATATCTCTTAGTTGAAGTGTAGATGAGGCTTTCTCCTCCAAACCCTAGAGCAACAACAAATTTTGTTGGCTAGGAAGAAAGATCAGGTGAAAATGGAGCTTAAGGCAACAATGGAGCTTACGGGAAAAAGAGGTGGTCTTCTTGAGGAAGAAGACCTCCTATATATAGTGGGGGGAACAATCTAATCGGTATTTGCACACAGCCCACACACAAGCGATACGACCACTTAGGGAAGCGGTACTACCACTTGGAGCAGTAGTTCCAGGTCTAGCACAGAAGGTAGGGAAGTATAGGGGCGGTAGTGCCGCCAGATCGATAGTACTGTCCTCACCAGGGGTACTACTATTAGGTGCCTCGGACACAGGGAACCATGAGTGGTAGAGGGTGAGTAAGACGGCAGTACCGCATCAAGAGGTACTACTGCACCCTAATACCACTCTACTTCCATGGAGTGAAATGGGGGTTACAGAAACAAAATATAAGCGGTAATGGGTGCGGTAGTAGACAGTGGAAGTACCACCCAAGTGGTAATACCGTGCTACTACCACTCTACTCCCGCTAAAACCTCTGGGCTACAGAGAAGACAATGGTGGTGGGGTAGTACTCGTGCCATACTACCATGATATGTCTTCATCGTATCTACTTTTCTAAACACTTTTGCTCTTGTTTTGGACTCTAATTTGCATAATTTGAGTGAAACTAACTCTCATGGTTAGTTTTCAGTAGAACTATCATGGTGTTGTTTTTTGTGCAGAAATAGAAGTTCTCGGAATTAGATGAAACATTGCGGAGATTTTTATTGAATAAAAAAATGGGAATGAAGAACCACCGAAGGGGGCTACCAGTTGCTCACAAGGCAATGGGGCGCGCCTACCCCCCAGGGCACGCTTTGATGCCTTGTGGGTCCCACAGGCGGCCGTCTGACCTAATTCCAAGTTTATAAATTCTGTTTCCTATGGGAACAAAAGAAGTTTAATCCCGTTTTATGATACAGAGCCGCCTTCACTCCTGTTCTTCATCAATAGGGCTGTTTTGGAGTCCATTCGGGGCTCCGGAGAGTGGGATATATCACCATTGTCATCATCAACCCTTCTTCATCAACAATTCCAAGACGCTCGCCACCGGGAGTGAGTAATTCCTTCGTAGGTTGCTGGCCGGTGATGGAGTTGGATGAGATCTGTCATGTAATCGAGTCGATTTATTAGGGCTTGATCCATAGTATCCACTATATTATGAGATTGATGTTGTTATAAGTTTGCTATGCTTAATGCTTGTCACTACGGCTCGAGTGCCATGATTTCAGTGCTGAAACCTCTACATCTCTCTCATATATTTGAGTTCTTGATCCTATATGCTAGTTGTATGCACTTGTTATTATTCCGACTCATAGATCCTAAGGTGACAATAATTGGGATACTATACGGGAATGACTGCAGTTCGAGGAGTTAATGCATTGTTCCAGTTATCTATGAAAAGGAGGCCTTAAAATCCCCTTGATTTCCTTATGGACCCACTGTCATGGGAGGGTAGGACAAAAGATGTCATGCAAGTTCTTATTATAAGGACGTATGACTATGTACGAAACACATGCCTACATTGAATTGATGAATTGGAACTGTTGTGTATGGCACTAGGTTGTGACTGTTCTATGATTAATATCATCCATACTCAATATCCATCGCTGATCCAAAGCCTACGCTTTTCTCATATTGTCTTCGCTAAGTTACTATTGTTGTTGCTGCTGTTACAATCACTACAAAATTGCTACTGTTATTGCAACTATCAAACTATCATACTATCGTGCTACTATATACTTTGCTGCATAAATATTATTTTCCAGGTGTGGTTGAATTGACAAATCAACTGCTAAGGCTCATAAGTATTCTTGTACTCCCCTTGTATAGAATCAATAAATTTGGAAGAAATACCACCCTCGAAGACTGTCGCGATTCCCTATACTTGTGGGTTACACTACAAAAGAAAACACTTCCGTGATGATACGTGTCTGTCATAGTAGGTCACATTTTTTATCATGCATGTACACCCATGACAATTTTATGACAGAATCAAGATAGTCATACCTGTGCTGTCGTAGAAGTGTCCCATGAAAATACTCAAATTATCATCACAGAAGTGTCCACTTCCATGGCTATAAATGATGCGCAACCATGAAAGTGTTTTCGTCATGGGTAACTGGCATGTAGCATCCACTGTAACAGGTCGCCGTTAAGCTATCGGGTTCCCATTTCAGCCCGTTGTGTCTTTCGGCCTGGTAATGGCCCGTGCTGCACATGGGCTGTATATAGTCCAATGCCACATGCGGCCCATTAACGACCTATGATCTCAGTTGCAACATTTCAGCCCAACCTAACTTTGGGCATGTTAAAGGTCTATCGTACAATTTGGCCCGTTGATGCATCTATTATGTTTCATCACTGGTACACGTCGGTGCTAAACAAACAATTTTTAACCCCTTTCCGCGATGGCATTCAGAACCGTCGCCAGGTGAGTGTGGGCGATAGGGGAGTCCTTCCCACACGACCCAGAAACCGTTGGGGATATGCCCTCCTGGCACACGCGCTCGACAAAATGAGGTCGTGTGCGACCGGTGAGCGCTCAAATACGGAAATACGTACAATAGTGCTAAAAAATAAAATTATAAGGAGAAATTGCGCAAGTACATCCCACAGAGTCAGTCCCCGCTAAATATTTCTGTTCGTATATACATCCCACACAATCACTACAAGGAAAACGTTTGCGCAAGGTGGCGAAACGCAAACAATTTTAAAAAGAATGTCGTGTGTGATTGTTCATTGATCCAACACGGTTTATTCCTATAAACTATGTGCGTTGCCTCAGGTCATCGCCCATGGTTTTCTCATTAACCGTTTGCAATAGGAAAACCCAATTAGCAGGCTAATTGTCCTATTATTAATAATCCATTTACTAATCTAATTGACATTCATATTAAGCACATAATATATTCCATTTCCATATTAAGGAAGCAGGATTTCATAATTGAAATACATCGGAGTACAACATGATATAGCTTCAGCACTCAGCAACCCCATTACACAACTGCACCAGCAGTAAGTTTCACATGCTACATTTAGAACCTTACGAAATTAGCATCATAGACGGTACATAGAGAGATGCATCTCATCCGGAAAACTGCTGAAGCGGAAGACGAATATTGAGCCTTCATTCATGTGGAAGGTCTTTGCAACTTTAGGCTAGTGCCTGTGGATGATTGACCATCCATCCTTCGACCTCTTCAGAAACAATTCAATATTGAACCGTGGATGTTGCATGAAAACTTTCCTTGCCTCCTGACCACAGAGGTGGTTTGAGAGGTAATCATCAGTGAACACTGAAAACAAGGATGTGCATAAATATCTTCTCTATATTGGAAACAGGGCAAAGGAATAAAAAAGTCAAGGTATAATAGTTAGTACCATCTTGTAAACCTCAGTGCTTCCCATTGTTTCCCTGCAACACATATAAGGTAGTTAGTCATCAAGTTAAGTAAGGGTTCGCATGCTATCAGTAAAATATGTTGATGAAAAATAAGCACATTGCAGATTCATCAGATTAATTCAAGCCACATGGAAAACCCATTATCCAAACCAAGAATAATTAAGAACTAGGAAATATAGCACTTGTATATGTTTCTCATGTATTAAGTGCGGCCAAATTTAATTTATTCCTCACATGGTATACAATAAGAGAATGTAGTCACAATAATTGAACATCGCATTGCAGAATTGAACCAAGCAATTAACTAAACACCACAACAAATGAACCAAACGTTAACAGAGCACCATATTGCACAATATAACATACTCCTAATAGAAGATCAGACAGTTAACCAAACCAAGCGTGCTTAACAACTTGGAAATATAGCAATTGTATTTGTTTCTCATGTATTTAGT
This sequence comes from Triticum urartu, assembly GCF_003073215.2. Classification (NCBI taxonomy): domain Eukaryota; kingdom Viridiplantae; phylum Streptophyta; class Magnoliopsida; order Poales; family Poaceae; genus Triticum; species Triticum urartu. The sequence continues at coordinate 4,351,825 of NC_053023.1, forward strand.
ATAGCCAAATTTGATTTATTCCTCACATGGCATACAATACCATCATGCACCCACAACAATTGAACATCGCATTACAGAATTGAACCAAGAATTTAACTAAACACCACAACAAATTAACCAAACGTTAACTGAGCACCACATTGCACAATATAATGATACTTCTAATAGAAGATCAGACAGTTAACCAAACCAAGCATGCTTAACAACTTGAAAATATAGCAATTGTATTTGTTTCTCATGTATTTAGTACATCCAAATTCGATTTATTCCTCACATGGTATACAATAATAGAATGCAACCACAACAATTGAACATCGCAATGCAGAATTGAACCAAGCAGTTAACTAAATAGCACAACACGTGAACCAAGCCACAACAAATGAACCAAGCAGTTAACTAAACACCAATTGAACAATATAACATACTCCTAATAGAGGATCAGACAGTTAACCAAACCAAGCATGCTTAACAACTTGGAAATATTGCACCGTGAAGAATTGAACATCACATTTGTAGAATTGAACCAAGCAGTTAATTGAACACCACATTGCACGACATATAGAACATATACACTATAGCAGAAGATTGCATGGTAAAAGTAGATAGCACAATTCACTAGAATTAGTTAAGGAAAGGCAGTAGCTAGCAAACTGAACATGGGTCCTTATAGTGAGCTAATAAGACAAGCTACTCCTCATTGTCGGAGATATCGATGACGATTGGCTCCTTGGACATGGAAGAGGGCGAGGCCTCCGTATCATGGGTGCCCTCGTTGTAGTGGTGAGTTGCCTGAGCTGCTCCGGACCACCAACCTGCTGGCTCTCGAGATGAGGTAAGCACGTGCAAGCTGAGAAAACACCTCGTTGTCTTCATTGAAGGCACCGACGGTGGCCTCGAAAAAACACCATGAACTGTCGTTTAAAGTAGCCAACCGCGTCACAGCGTTGGTGCGGGAGGCGTCAACGGTGGCCTCGACGGCGAGGTGCTCCTCCAAGATCTGGGGGTCGGCACGAATGGCAGCCATCGCGACCTCATCCGCGCGTGCGGCCGCGATTTGCTTCTCCACTGCCAAATGCTCCTTGAGGTCCTGGCTATACTGCGTGCACCATGGCTTAGGCCGACGCGTATTTGGTGGAGGGGTCAGGGATTTGGGTGGAAGGTGTCGCGCTCGCGCCGGCGATCGGGGCATGTGGGATGTGGAATGAGGAGGAGGATGGGGGTCGGGTGTGGATTACCTGCCTGGATAGGCGAGGCCGAGCAGCGTGAAGGAGGGTCACCGGCGAGGAGGCGGCGGCGCTGCAAGCAAGGAGTGAAGGTTTCAATTTGGAAAAGAAGGCAGAAACAGGGGAAATGTGGCTTTTGGTAAGGGGAAGGGGCGGGGAGGTAGATATTTCCGCGGAAGCCGAAAATTTGTAATCGCTTCAGCCAAAAAACTGGCGCGCAAAGTGTCATCAGACACTGTCCCTTATTCAGACATGGTCCAAAGATATTTGTGCTGCATCTCACACGGTTGGTTAAAATAAACTGTGTGGGATCTACTTGATTTTTCGTCTTGATTTGAATTACATAATGGGGTCACCACGGCCATGGACGGTGTTTGAATGGCTAGACCTTTTATCTGCAGTGATCATGCAACTATATGTGTGTCATAAAAGAATTGGAATTATTCATGGTTCGTTTGGACTTTTTATGCATTAACTCAGTTTTCTATGCATTTATGTGCATAATTCAAATTTGAACTACATGCACATGCTGCAGTGCATATAAATTGGTTGAAAAATCAAATATGTGTCCTTGGCTGCATGCTTAGGTCCCATGCAAGAAATGGGAATGAATATCAAATACCCTGCCACCGTCACTCGGCCGCAAACATTGAGATACCTTGTTTTTAAATTCTAGTAAATCCAAAACTCGTCTGAAATTCATGAAACTTGGCATGCTATCATGGAGCGGCATCAACATGCCGTGTAAAAATTTTGTCCCATTTGGGGCAGGTTTGGGTATAAGCTTCTCACAAACCAGCTTCTCACAACAAGCGTGATGGTTTCGGTAGGGAACGTTCTCACTCTTTGCAAAGTGAGAGCAGGATTTGTGCATCTCTTGAACACTATAACGGTTCTTTTGGATGACCCGTGTGAACCACTTACAAACAATTTGGTGCGATTTGCATCTGTCATATTGGGTATGTTGCTATTTGTCAAACTAGAAAGATTGACATTTGTTGATCTAGTAACATTGCCATTTTCCAACCTTGTAACACTGCAATTTGTCAAAATATGAAGCTAAAAATCACTAGCACTATCTAATTTTTGCAACTAAAATTCAGTAATTAAGCATAGATGGAGGTGAGGAGGCGTGTTCAGCCAGGCGTGCAGCGGGCGGCATAGTACTATTCGATTTGACAGTGGGCAGCGCAGTTCCTGATACGGCTTTAATACGATTTGACATAGGTAGGTATTCCCGAAATGTTGAACGGCCAATGATGCATCCTCTTTCAATTAGCATCGTGCGAATGCATGATGGAAGTAATGGGAGGACTGGGAAAAGAGAGGCATCATGATGTGAATGCAACGCAGTTCGCACTCATATAAAGGCGCCCCTCCATTCCAATGCATCTACCACATCGTACACACCTAAGCTTTTGCCTAAGCACCAACACTAATAAGCGCAAAAGTGCCCACTCCAGACCCATGGCGGCGATGCGCGAGAGAAGCCAGCAGCTGTGCCAGATGGTCCACGACGCCGGCCTGCGGCATGGCACTATGGATCGTCTCCATACGGTGTTGGCGACCGACTGGTGGATGGCCGCCGTCGACGCCAGCTACGACTCTTAGTTGGACCAGATGATTGTTCGCACCACCAACAGGTTCGTCGTCGTCAAGAAGCTCGCAGACAACATCGCCGTACTCCTCTAGCCTGTGCGCCCGGGCTCCTCAATGCCTGCCAACCTAATCGGCTTCAATGGTCGGAACCTCTTTCAAGCACTGGTGGCCCTGCGACTGCCCGCCGACGCCACGAAAAATGTCCACCTGGAGGTCGCGCGCGCCTCGCCCTGCAAGAAACCGTCAACCTACACATCCATGTGTATGAGCGAATCGTGTACATAGGTATCTACAAGGCCAGTGAGGATGCTACGACGCTGGCCTTCTTCAACCAGCTGGAAGCCTTGGATGCCTTTGTTGAGAAGCACCTTGACCTCGCCACAAAAGCTGCCGCTCCTTAGCCACCGGTCGGTAGCCCGGCCGACGTGAGGAGGAGGAGGTCGTACGTTGATGGATGCATCTTTCTTCTCGCCTCCTGTAACCACCACTGCGATCGCATCATCGTGGCCTTAATTTTTATTTTGCTATTGCATTCTCGTTCCAGTCAATACAGACATGTGCGATCCCTTTGCTCAATACAGACATGCCCATTCCAGTCTTATTTTGATTGGCTTGAATGAAGGTCTATCCCGCCGTTAGGCGCCACAGCGCGTTGTGCTCGCCGTTAGGCGCCGCGGCGTGCTCTGCTCGCGTCCGTTGGCGCGCTCTTCTCGCGTTCTTCGGAGCACTCGGCTTGTGGACAACTTTTCCTTGCGTGTTCAACTTCTATATGCGGAGCGCTCTGCTCGCGTCCTTCCACGCGCGCTCTGCCAACGGTTGGGCGTGCGCACGATCACATCAGGGGCCCCGTATGCATGCAGTTGCGCCACGCGCATTGCCACGTGATGAAGTTACGTGCGACATGATGGAGTTACGCGATATTCCTGGCCGTACGGCTTCCCCTTTAATTCCCGCAGCCATTATAATGTTAGTTTCTTCAAACTTTCGATCACGCCCCACAGCACAACAAGCACACCCACAATGACACATAGAGAGGGGATATCCAGCAGCGTTCCAATGGAGTTCGGCGAGCATAGAGTGGAGACCCACGCGAGGGAGACGGATCTCTCGGTGGTGTACACCATGGACCCGGCCATGGTGGATGACTACATCAACAATGTTGAGCAGTTGCTTTCCGGAGACAAGTACAAGGTGGTCGGCATCGACCTCCAGTACACCGCCGGTCGTCCCAGCATAGATGAGAAGGTTGCCGTCTCCCAGTTATGCGTGCGCCATCATGTCCTCATCTACCACTACTGCATGGCCATAGAGCCTTGCGACCGTTTCAATAGGTTTGTCAACAGCACTGACTACAAGTTCGCCACGGTGGAAACCACTAACGATGTAAAAGCGCTCAGTGTTACGGGCTTGGCCTGCAAGAACCTTGTCGAAATTCATGACCACTATAGGGTCTGGGGCAGCACGAAGAAGGACTCTCTGGTCGAACATGCCTCGGCATCATTGACCCCTACTACGAAAAGATGAAGCAGGATGCCCAGAGAACAAGTCCCATATCCTGGCACGGGGCCTAGATGCGGCAACTGGATGAACCTCACCTCAGTTTTGCGGCCAAGAGCGTGTACACATGCTACGAGATGCACAGGCAGATCATTGACATGAGGATGTGCCTCGTTACCAAAATCGACGAGCCCAGATCGAGCCACAAGCAGAGAAAGCGTCACAAGAAGTAGAGGATGATCAAATGATCGTTTATGCTAGTTAATCATGCATGTAATATATACTCCCTCCGTCCTATAATGTAAGACGTTTTTTGGAATTACACTAGTGTTAAAAAACGTCTTATATTATGGGACGGGGGGAGTAGTTTACTTTATTGGTGTGTGGAAATGTCATGTGTGTAGCAGCCACCTATGTAATTATGCATGTAATAGTTTACTTTGGTGTGTGCAAATGCCATGGTTGTAGTAGCCACCTATATAAGTGGATGTTTAATTTGGTTATGCAAGCATGTCCTTATAAGTGTGTGTGTATATATATATGTTGTTATTCTGTATGCAATCCCATCGCACAACACACACGTCTTATTAGCAGTAATCGTCTATGTTATTATCAGTATTCATACACATTTCTGATAAAAGACTTGTTTGCCGCGTATCACACACATCTTGTTTATTTGAACCATTTCTGTTCTCATGTCTCAACGCAAACAGTTCATCCGAGTGAACCGCATGCCGTATATCGCACACACCTTTGATCTGGCTGACCGTTTCCATTGTGTTTGCTAATCACAAACAGTTCATCCGAGTGAACCGTATGTTGTACATCGCACACACTTTCATCTGGCTGGCCGTTTCTTTTGTTTCTCCTCATCGTAAACAGTTAATTGATATGAACCGTATGCCCTGCTTCGGACACGCAACTAAAATCTGAACCGTATTTGATGCATGCTCCATCGCAAATGTTTTGCACCTTTTTTGATGGTTTTTACACCATCGTTTGCGATTATGGCATCGCACACAGTTTTTTCGAAGGGTATCTGATCGTAGTGTCGCGTTAGCAGCATCCTGCAGTAGTGCGTCCGGATAACGGCCCGTCATGTAACTGGGCCTTTAATAGCCCAAGGTATATTTCAGCCTTCTAAAGGCCCGTGGATGACTCTTGAAAATTCAGGCCCAACATGCTTTTCGGCCCGCTAAAGGCCCATGGTGTATTGTGGGCCATCACAGGCCAACAGAATATGCAACATGTTAATGGCCGGAAGCTACATGAGCCCAACTAAACATTGGGCCCGCTAAAGGCCCATGTGAGTTATGGGCCTGGGCGTACCATGTCCACGAAGGGCCCATACAACAGGTCCGTGCAGGCCCAAATGAAGCCCCTTGTGGGCCGACCCAATTATAGTATACTGAAATGCAGGCCCGTTAGTGGCGCATGTTTGGCCCATTCGCCTGCATCAGATTTTCACCTTTTTGTGATAGCAAAAGATAGCATATACGGTAACCAGGAATTAAGAACAAACCTACCCTATACAATAAAGAAATTACAACATAATAACTAAGAATAGACCTACACTATACAATAAATGAATTAGGGCATATTACATCCAGTGGGCATCAAAGTTCACCACTAGTGATCATAAAGCGCAACCAAGAAGCATATTACAAAACTGGGCATCAATGGTCTTGCCATTGCACCGCAACAAAATAATACTGAACCAAGGCCACTTCAACACAGTTCAAGAAACATTAGTCTTTCGCAGGACCTGCTGCGCAATTAGCTGAGCAAGGCAGTAAGACCGGCTTAGCATCATAGCATGTCGGTCATATCTTCCAGATCTAGCTATTTATCAATGAGGTTCTCATTGGAGTTTTCTGGAATCTTCCTCAGAGATTGGACTTCAAGTCAAAGTTGAACCCGACCCATTGCCATCCTTATTAGCATGTCGGTCATATCTTCCAGCTCTAGCTATTTAGCAATGAGGTTCTCATTGGAGTTCTCTGCGATCTTCCTCAGAGATTGGACTTCAAGTCAAAGTTCAGTTGCACAATGCCTTTCTACTTGAAGTTGAGACTAAAGAAGTCAAACGGATTCAGGCAGCGACTTCTGTGAGCTTCTGAGACTGCTAGTCTCGACTAACTTGAACACTGCATCAAGACATGACTTTGGGGTTGTCTCACTATCTTAAAGATATTTTGCCTTCCTTGCTGCAATATATGTTGGGCTTGTCTCACAGTCTTCAGCAGAATTGTGCGTGCCATTAGACATATCACCTTGAAACAAGCAGACATATGACATGTTTTGCTCATATATAAACAAAGATGGTAACTGCATTGGCAATTCTATCCAATTTTGCATCTATTTATGTGTGTAAAGTAATTGATGGGTTAATTAGAGCAAGAAAACTAGTCTAGAAAATTCCACGTTAATTAGAAAATACTAGCTCTCGATCTAGTGGGTCTTCTGAAACTTAATTGTGTCTCTTCAACCTTTCGACCGCGCCCCAGTATTGCAAGAAGCATACCACCATGACAAATTCTTAGAGGGTATCCTGCGCAGCTCCAATGGAGCTCTGAGCGGCTGCCGACGACGAGCAGCAGTTCACCATGCATGCCGTGGTGGAAACTCACAGAAGATTCACAGAGCTCTCTATGGTGTACACCAACAACCCGGTCTGCGTGGAGGACTCCATCCACATCATGGAGTTTTTGATTGCCGAGGAGAAGTACAAGGTGGTCGGGTTCGACCTCGAGTACACCCGCGCTCATGCCGGGTCTCATCCCAAGGTCGCCATCGCCCAAATGTGCGTGTGCAATCACATCCTCGTCTACCACTACTACCTGGCCACAAGGCCTTGCGAGCGTTTCGCCAGGTTTGTCAACAGCCCCACTACATGTTCGCTACGGAGGACATCACCAATGATGTAAGCTGCTCAAGAATTCGGGCATCGCCTGCCAAAATATTGTCGACATCCAGGGCCAATACAAGACCTGAGGCAGCAAGAATCATGAGAAGGACTCACCAGTTCACCTCGCTAAGGCTATCATCAACCCTGCTGTAGAGACATGAATACTAGTAGAAAAAGGGGCAAATGTGAAGCACATTAGTGCCGGTTTGAATTTGAGCCGACACTAATGTGACCATTAGTGCCGATTCCAACGGCTAGGCGGGCGGGCATCATTAGTACCGGTTCGTGGGCAACCATTAGTACCGGTTCATGCCACGAACCGGTATTAATGAGGCTGTGTCAGGCTATGGTCAGGCTGGGGCCCCCATGAAGACCTTTAGTACCGGTTCATGCCCTAAACCGGTACTAGAGTTTCTTAGTAAGCTGATTTTTAGTCCCACCTCGCCAAGAGAGAGGCAGTATGAGCGGTTTATAAGCCGTGAGTGCATAGACAATGACGAAGAGTTGCAATGCTCACCTGCATGTTGATTAGCTTCAAGCCTTGCGGAATAGCATAGATTGCACTGAGCTATGTGCACTGCAGTCTACACTATTCCAAATGGCTTGAAGCAAATTAACCAACATTGCACCTCTTTTTTATTTTTAATAAATTATTTGAACTCCGGACTTCTTTTGTGTTCAGTATGCAGCATTCAAAGCGACTTCATCAATTTCCAACATGATTTGACATCATTTGTTGTTTTTCGGTCATTTACCTAATTGTTTAGAGAGCTAAATGACCGTGAAATTGAAAATCACTACAAAATGAATTCTGAAAATGTTGAAACTTGGCATGGTATCATCATTTCCCTGCATAGCATGTCGCGAAAGAGTAGAGAGGGTCACGGCAAAAACTGGACGCACTTTCGTGTACAAACTGGACAAACTCTTTCAGAGTATCAGGGTTTCGGACGAGAACTCATCTGTTACACAGCACTTCAATGTTTTTAAATATTTGAACTCCAGGACTTCTTTTGTGTTCAGTATATGCAGCATTCAAAGTGACGTCATCAATTTCCAACATGTTTTGACATCATTTGTTGTTTTTCGGTCATTTACCTAATTGTTTAGAGAGCTAAATGACCGTGAAATTGAAAATCACTACAAAATGAATTCTGAAAATGTTGAAACTTGGCATGGTATCATCATTTCACCCGCATAGCATGTGCGAAAGAGTAGAGAGGGTCACGGCAAAAACTGGACGCACTTCGTGTACAAACTGGACAAACTCTTTCGGAGTATCAGGGTTTCGGACGAGAACTCATCTGTTACACGGGCACTTCAATGTTTTTTAAACTTATTTGAACTCCGGACTTCTTTTGTGTTCAGTATGCAGCATTCAAAGCGACGTCATCAATTTCCAACATGTTCTGACATCATTTGTTGTTTTTCGGTCATTTACCTAATTGTTTAGAGAGCTAAATGACTGTGAAATTAAAAATCACTACAAAATGACTTCTGAAAATGTTAAACTTGGCATGCTATCATTATTCACCCGCATAGCATGTGCGAAAGAGTAGAGAGGGTCACGACAAACTGGACGCACTTCGTGTACAAACTGGAAATAGAAGAAAAGAAATAATGTAGAAAAGAAAAAAACTATACAAAAAAATTACTCAAAAATAAACAGAAGAAAATAAATAATGCAGAAAAGAAAAAAACTATATAAAAAACTACTCAAAAATAAATAAAGAAAATAAATAATGCAGAAAAGAAAAAACTATATAAAAATTTTGTTGGCGCGCTGCCTAGTGGGGCTGCGAGACCTAGGGTGTGCAAATGCAGGCCCAGAAGGGCCAGCAGGCTCACAGGGCAGCGCGCCCTAGTTAATTAGGCCCAGAAGCCTGCTATATAGAGAAGCTCGAAGGAGCAGCCGCGGCTGGGTTTATAAACCAGTGCGGCTGCCCTTCGCTCGGCGAGGTGGGACTAAACATTGTGCACCGCCGGTGGCAGCGCACAACCATTAGTACCGGTTGGTGGCTCCAACCGGTACTAAAGGGGGGGGGTCTTTAGTACCGGTTCGTGGCACGAACCGGTACTAAAGGGGCCGTTTCCCGCCCCTTGGCCTGGCGAAAATTGGCCTTTAGTACCGGTTGGTGGCTCCAACCGGTAAAGACCCCTCCTATATATATGGAACCTACGAAAAAATCAGTTTCATCGACCACCAGTAGTTCTTCTCTATCCAAACTTCTCGCCGCGCCCGTCGCCCCATCGCGCGCCGCCCTCGCCGCCCCCGCCGCCCGTCGTTGCCGTCACCGCCGTCGCCCACGCCACCCGTCGTCACCGTCACCGCTGTTGCCCCCGCCACCCGTCGTTGCCGTCACCGCCCGGCCCGTCGCCCCCGCCGCGCCCATACGTCGCCGCCGCCTCTCGCCCACCGCGCCCGTCCCCCCGTCGTCGCCCGCCGCCGCCCGTACGCCGCCGCCCCCGGTCATACACACACACTCACACACACAGAGACACACACACACACACACACCACACACACACATAGCACACACACACATACACACACACATTGTTTTTACTTATTTTCTATTTTCTGTTGTTTAGATTAATGTTAGATAAATTACGTAGATAATAATGTTAGAATGTTAATGTTAGATGAATTATATGGAAAAGATGTTAAATATTAATGTCAAATATATTTTACATGAATTAGAACAAGTTGAACTAGTTGAATTAGTATAGCTAGATATTAATTAGGTATATATATGAGATTTGAACTAGTTGAATTAATATAACTAGTTTATTTTTAGTATGAAAATTAATAGAACAAGTTTATTTTTAGTAAGAAAATTTAGGTATATGAGATTTGATGATCTAATCAAAATATTACTATATAGAACTACCTACTTTATTTTAGTAAGAAATTAATAGAACTAGTTTATTTTTAGTAAATGCTTAGTTGAATTAATAGAACTAGTTTATTTAGTTGAATTAATAGAACTAGTAAGTGTTTAATGTTTCACCTATATATGAACATATATGTTAGATATTAGATATAAATTATACGTTAGATATATATTTAATTTAGTTATATGAGATTTCATTATCTAATTAACATTTTATTATATAGAACTAGCTACCTTATTTTTAGTAAGAAAATTAATAGAACTAGTTTAGTTGAATTAATTAGTTGAACTAGTTAGTTGAATTAGTTCAATTAATTAGGTATATTTCTTCGTAAGTGCTTAGTTGAATTAGTTCAATTAATTAGTTGAACTAGTTGAATTAACAGAATTAGTTGAATTAATAGAACTAATAAGTGTTTAATGTTTCACCTATGAACATAGGAATGTCGTCTGACGACGAACACGATTTCATTATGTGCGAATACTGCGAAGACCAGCGCGGCCTGTGCGGCAGAAATTTTCTAGTTGATGATAGACGCTTCAGCATCAAGCTGGATGAGAACTTCGAAGTGGATACAGTAAGTCACAACGACAAGTCTTTTTTCGTAATTAAGCATGACTTATGCTTCATTTGCTTCAACTTTTAATTTTAATTTTTCACTATTCTACTAGCGTATCCCCTGCCATGCAAGAATTTTTGTCTTGGATAAGATAGGTTTCAGTCCTAACGAAACTATGGAGGTAAAAAGAGTTTACTTGAAGACCGAGCATGGTTATACCTTCAACGTCAAATTATACAATGCAGACACATACACCTATTTTGAATGCAAAACTTGGCAAGCACTATGCAAGGCTTATGCATTTGAGCCTGATATGGTTATCACCTTTGATATTCGTCCGGAAGATGATATTGAAGGTAATAGAGACATCTGGGTCGATGTGCAGACGCCTCCAGTTCTACCATTATGTGAGTTTCTCAACCATATTTATGTCTTCGATATGAGATTATTTGAACCAGTTGAATAATTAATAGATCTCAATTTATATTGACAGCTTACTTCCAATCAAGCAAACATGTCCGGCGCTTGGTAGACAGGACCGTCCACTGTCCCGGGGCTGAACTAAACTGCGAGGAGACAAGTCATTATGTTTCATGGCTTGAGGATCTTGATGCTATCAAGACAAATTTCCTGCACTTAGAAATGTTAGTACTCAAAACGTGCGACCAATAGTGTTCGTACTGAACTACGGTCACATATATTTAGGAAAGATGGTAAGATTTCTACTATTTCTCCTCAGTGCATCTTTTGCATACATTATTTTTTAAGCTAAACTTCATTGCTAAGTATGTTACTATACGATGTTCTTCAACAGGGACTCCCGATGAATGTTGTGCCTGATTGGATCGAGACTAAAGGTACCATGAATATTGTTAGCTTACGGCCAAGATATCCTACAATGCACTTTAGTGCATTCAGGATTTCTAATAGCGAGGAATGCTTAATAGTAAAAGACTGGAGCAAAATTGTGAACGATCACAGAGAAGTACTAGGGGGCAGCAATCAGAAGCGCAACCCACGATTAGGAGACAGGTTCATCTGCATGCTCCAATATGATGAATCAGCAAAGCTATACATGTTCTATGCTATTTTACCTGAGAGAGAGAGCAGCAGGAGTGATTAATTAGCTAGTTCATGCTCTTAGTACTTGTCCTCTCATGTCCGTGTTCTTCGTCCTGAACTTAATCTCAAAGAGTGATTTGCTTTTGTGGTGTTATGAACGCTTATAATATCATTACCATGTTGAACTCGATGATATCTTTGCTATGAAAACCGTTGGTGATGATATATATGATGCAAGAGTTTTTATATTAATTAATATGATGATGATGATGATGAGTTATTATATCATTTATGAAAGAAATTGCATATTAGTTTCAACTGGATGGATTCTAGCTAAGTGATCAAGTATATGCCATATCCATATTACCTCGATCACTTAAGTAGGTGATCAAGTATATATAATATGGATATGACATATACTTGATGACTTAGCTAGGATCCACACGCATCCAGTCAAACTAATCACCTAATGATTTAACAACTCATTATAATGTAAAACAATCACTAAATTAAATTGAAAACACAAAATTAAAGTAAAAATAAAAAATAAAACCAAAACACACCAAAACATTTAGTACCGGTTGGGGTTACCAACCGGTACTAATGTCCTACGCGCCCACGGAGCTGGCTCGTGCCACGTGTTTGCCCTTTAGCACTGGTTCATGCTAAACTGGTACTAAAGGAGGGGCCTTTAGTGCCTACAATTTAGTGCCGGTTACCGAACCGGCACTAAAGCCCCTTACGAACCGGTGCTATTGCCCGGTTCTGCACTAGTGGAAGGATTCCTGAAGCAGGGACAAGAGTGCTTGACACTCGGCCTAGATGGAGAAACTCGACAAAGCTCACATCGTGTACGCGGCCAAGGAGGCATAGAAGAGCTACGAGATGTATAGGCAGATCTTTGACACAAGGAAGTGCCTCCTTCCTCAAAACGGCCAGGGATCTAGCCGGAAGAAGAGTGTCGGTGTCAAAACCGGCAGATCTCGGGTAGGGGGTCCCGAACTGTGCGTCTAGGCCAGATGGTAACAGGAGGCAAGGGACACGAAGTTTTACCCAGGTTCGGGCCCTCTTGATGGAGGTAAAACCCTACGTCCTGCTTGATTAATATTGATGATATGGGTAGTACAAGAGTAGATCTACCACGAGATCGGAGAGGCTAAACCCTAGAAGCTAGCCTATGGTATGATTGTTGTTGTATGTTGTCCTACGGACTAAAACCCTCCGGTTTATATAGACACCGGAGAAGGGTTAGGGTTACACAAAGTCGGTTACAATGGTAGGAGATCTCATATCCGTATCGCCAAGCTTGCCTTCCACGCCAAGGAAAGTCCCCTCCGGACACGGGACGGAGTCTTCAATCTTGTATCTTCATAGTCCAGGAGTCCGGCTGAAGGTATAGTCCGGCTATCCGAACACCCCCTAATCCAGGACTCCCTCAGTAGCCCCTGAACCAGGCTTCAATGACGACGATCCGGGCGCAGATTGTCTTCGGCATTGCAAGGCGGGTTCCTCCTCCAATACTTCATAGAAGAGTTTGAACACAAGATAGTGTCCGGCTCTGCAAAATAAGTTCCACATATTGCCATAGAGAGAATAATATTTACACAAATCTAATCTGCTGACGTATTCCATAGTGTGACGCACACGACGCCAAGCCTTTATTCGAATCGTTTTATTATCCCACCTCAGCGTGTCAGCGAGGCGGTTTCCTTGGCACGTCTTGCTAAAGCAGAGATCGTGTCCCCTTATTCCGGGATTCTCATCAATACGGGCGTGGGTAACCCAACCGCTTCTAGGACTCCTAGACTATAGGCAAGTCCAAAACGGCCACGGAGAGGACGCTTGATATTCACCCTCTTTATAAAGGGACAAGGTCTTACCTTTTTCCCTCCCGTGCTCAATCAATCCTTCCCCCACCTCAAGCTCAAACACCCAAGGTTCAGGTCAGGTGCTCCGAACCTTCAATCATGTCCGGATCTAGCCTTCAAGGCTGATGGGTGCCTTCCTCCGTCACGGAAGAAGACATCAAAAAGTTGAGGGAGGCCAGATATCTGACCGCCGAGGTTGTGCATCGGCTGCCCGCCCGAGGGCAGGCCGTCCCCTCCCCCGAACCCAACGAGAATGCCGTGTTCGTCTCCCACTTCCTCCGAGGTCTAGGCCTTGCTCTGGAGGGGCAACATGCAGCGTGTGGAGGTGCCTCAATACGCAAGATGACGGGAGCTCCATGGCCCAAAGGTTCCATTCCAGAGGTGTCTAAATTGTGGCAATAGGAGTGGTTCTACATCACGGCTCCTAGAAGTGCCAAGTGGGCAGCCGCCCCTGTTTTCCGCTCGGGCCCTCCACCACAACTGATGTCATGGATCAGCAGAGGTCTGAGCTGGGGTCCAGCCAAGGACGTGCCTATACTGCAAAGCCGCATTCGAGATCTCTTCAATGGAGATTTTAGTTTGGTTGCGGTAATACAAGTTATGCTGGTTCGTCAAGTCCAGCCTTGCAAACGCCGGCCCCTTCGCTTGTGGGAGTTCAATCCCAAGGGACCGCGTGTCATTCAAAATTTCCTCGGCCTGACGCACGAGGAGATGTACAATTTATTCTTCGGACCTCAGGTAGAGTGTCCCGAAATCACCGAGGACGTGGGCCTGAGCAGTAACCGCGCCGCCGAACAGGTAAGGAATCTTCCAGCTGAACATACTATCTCTCATTTGTTACGAGGTTATTTCTGAGAGTTCGCTTTTTGACTAGGACTGGATAACAAAGGAGAAGTTGATTCGGTGTTCGCCCCCCCTCCCTGAGGGTTTGGACAATCCGGTATTAGAAAAGGTGCTCCAGGTCGCACCTTGCCCGGAGCCCTTGAAGGAAGATACTGGGGAGGATAATACGGGTGGACGCGGGCCCCCAACGCTGCCCACTCTAACCGAGGGAGCGAGCGTCTCCATGAAGGAAGACGTTCGGAGGAGGAAAAGGATTGTGCCCGGGGATTCAGAAGCCGGAGCTTCCAAACGGGAGAAGAAGTCTCCCACAGAGGGTCCTACCTTGGGGGGGTGCTTTTGCCGCACAAAGTCCGCGGGAGGATCAATTCTCCAGCGAGTCGTAAGTGACCCGAAATATCTTAATAGTATAGGTATGCCCTCTTTTTCTTCTGAGAAAATAACCACCGCATTTATTTTTGCAGCTCGTCTTCGGGGGATCTTCTTCCAGAGATGATGGAGAGCGAAATGCCTCCTCCGGACTCCTCCGCTCCGGAAGCACGTGACGCCGAAGTGTCATCGCGGAGGGCCTCTCCGAGTCCGTTGAGGCCAGAAGATAATCCCATTGACCCCCGAAGCTCCCAGTGTTCGGCTCCCGAAGAGAGCAGACAAAAGGGTCCGACACCGTCTGGTGTGCGATCGGATGTTCTGAGGGTGTTGGTGGGGCGAGCGGCCATCTCAGATGAACACCGTATGCTGATGAATACGGTGATGGAGAGAATCTCGTCCGCCGAAAGCGGATTGCATGAAGCTTTTATGAGTCTACTGACAGGCTTTGAGGTACGTAAAATAATGTATGATAGTCCTGCACATGCTAGGTGTGCCCTGTGTAGATAGTAGCCCCTGAGACTCTGGTTATCGTCGGAAGCGACGACGAACAGAGGATCATATTCCCAGGTAATAACCATACTGCCTCTATGTGCAGGTGATGGAAGCTCCGGTGGCTAGTCAGACTAGCGAGTTTGCCCATTTAAAACGGCAGTTGGATGCGGCAGACGCCGACATCGAGCTTGTTAACGAAAGGCTTGACGAGGCACAGGGTAAGTATCATTATCTAGTAAATGCCACATAGTAAGAGCAGCGTGATGCCAGTATCTTTAACATGTTGTGACTGCAGATGGAGCTGCCATTGTGGAAGCCTTGCGGGCAAAACTTGCCCGAGCCAAGGAACGAGCGAGGTTTGGTAATGCGGCTGCTTTGAAGGCGGCCGAAGAGGTGAAAGCCGAGAAGGCCGCGCATGGCGAGAGCCGAGATAAGATGGCCAAGATGGCCATAGAATTAAAAGCCGCCGCCGACCATTGCCGGGTTCTTGAAAAGGAAAACCTAGCGAAGGCATCAGACCTTGAGAAGGCTGCTGTGACGAGGAAAGACATCCGCTCTGCTATGAGGGCGAAGAAGGAGGAGCTGCGGGAAGCTGGGGATATTGTAGCTAGGAAATCCTTTATGTTGCGGAGGAAGTTCGGAGGTCCACGGTATGCCCCTCTGCATCGACTGTGGAGTTCGGAGGATGTGTATATGGATTTGGCGGCGAGCGCTACCGATGCGGGCAAGTACTTCCAGGGTCAGACGGACCGTGAAGTGGACCAGCTGTTTTGGACACAATTCCATTCTACCGAGCGTCCGCTTTCATTGACTGACCAATTAGCCGAATGGGCTGAACTGAATAGGTTGTCCGGACGTGCCATGAGGTCTGTTGTGGATCAACTATGGCCGGAAAGGCCAAAACCGAACATCTAGTTTAGCTTGGTGCAGCAGTTCCTTGACGTGGTGCCGCGCATTAATGCGATGAAGAGGTCAGCGTGCCTAGAGGGCTCACGGATGGCCTTTGCCCGTGTTAAAGCATACTGGGCGGAGATGGATGCTACCACTGTTGCAGCGTGGGATTCGGCCATAGGCCGAATGGCTGCTGAGCACTACATTGAAGAAGTTCTTGAGGGTGCTCGTTTGATAGAGACCCATTGCTCAAAAAATATTATGTTTGAGTGATATGTAATCTCATTGTAAGCGAAATGCATTTATAGATTTTTATAAGACTATTTTTATACTTTCGCCTAAAAGTAATATGATGCCTCCTGGGCGGCCGTTTATGTATGCATGTGTATAACCTGAAAGATTGCAGCCGTCGGCTTCAACCCCCACGCATATAATGCGGAGGTGCTCGCAAAAAACACGCGTTCACACTTAACCCAACGTCTTGGTCCTATTAAGGAGGTGATAGCGGGGCGAGCGAGGCAACCGGACTATAATGATTTAGCACTTTCACTTAGCCATAGGAGTTTGACAGTGGGGCTACTAGATAGCCCCTGGTGGCTGCGCACTTTCCTGATTCTGGGGTGCGTACATGCCTGACCGGAAAATGGCCCTTCATTAAGGCGGAGGAATTCTAACATTCCAACAGGTCATCGAGTGGTTGACCAGTCTCACGCTATATCATGACAGTCAGTTTTCGGCTTTCTCTACTGAGGTGCTCGTCCGGATGAACCAGGGCACAATCGCAGTAGTTCTCCTGGTGCTACCTTAGCCGGTAAAGCGGAACGTAAGGCACCAAAACACAGGAGTCGGGCAAACCCAACATTTGACCAAAGACAATGATTCGGAGCTGATGCATATAGGGCCAAACTCGCGACGCCGAACACTCCCTAAGGTATTCGGTCTTTGTGGTATAAACCGGGCCTAAATAATGGCCTTTGTAAGAAGCCCCTTGTGTCCAGGTACGTGCATTGTTCTGGCGTGGCCACATGCCAAGACGTCAGCATCCTTCTCAACGATGGATATGTATCAACAAGAGACAGTAAAAAAGGTTTACGCAGGGTCTTAATCTAAAAAGAATCCTTGGAGCGGGTCCCTGCTGCACGTCTGCGCCTGTGTCTCCGTTGTGCCGTATCCTGGACGGGTGTAGCACGATGATCGTCTGTAAAAGAGAGGAATTTAGGTGAAAAAGTTGTCGTGCAAAAAGATAGTTTTTAAAGAAACCATGTATAATTCAAGATGAGAAGAAATTGCCACTTGTCTGCGCGCGTTGAGCCCCTTGTATTGACAAATAGGGGTGTGACCATTTATTCGGTATAATAGCGGCGCCGGACTTGATTAGTTGTGTCTGAGGTCTTGACGACCTATTGGATGCTTTCGCTGGTCCGGGCGCCTTTAGTGTGCGGCTGCCAAGGCAGCCGCATCTCTTCGGCGCGCAAAGATCGCTTGATATTTCCTTTCACTGAAATGATGCCACATGGACCGGGCATCTTGAGTGTGAGGGAGGCGTAGTGTGGTATTGCGTTAAAGCAAGCGAAAGCTTCACGTCTGAGCAGTGCTTGATAGCCACTTTGAAACGGGGCGATGTGGAAGGTTAAATGCTCGCGATGGAAGTTATCGGGGTAGCCGAATATAACTTGTAGTAGGAGGGAGCCCATACAACGAGCCCCTGGGACTGGCGTTACTCCTTTAAAGGTAGTATTGCTATGGCGAATTTTTGTTGGGTCTAACCCCATCCCGCGTATTGTATCCTAATATATTAGGTTTAGACTGCTGCCGCCGTCCATCAAGACTCGTGTGAAGTGATATCCGCCAATTACTGGGTCTAATACCAGGGCAGCCCATCTGTCGGCTACTTGCTGAGTAATCACGATGGTCGAAAGTGATCGGTTGAGACGACCAGTGGCAGGACTTTGCGGTGACAGGCACTTGGGTATATTTTCCTGCGAGTGTCGCGTTGTTTTTTTCCCTTGATCACATGTAACACGTTTACTGTTTTGATTTCTGGTGGAAATTTCTTTTGTTCCCCAGTGTCTTACTTGGGAGGCTCGTCCTCGTCTTCACTTGGTGTATCCTCCACCTTGTGTACGGCGCTGAGCTTGCTGGACTGCTTGAAGACCCAACATTCTCTATGGGTATGATTAGCAGGTTTACCAGGGGTACTATGTATCTGACATACTTGGTCCAGAATTTTGTTGAGGCTGGACAGTTCATCCCTGGTGTCTTTAGAGGGCGGCTTTTGCTGACCTGGCCGAGAGCTTTTGAATCCGGCGTTTACTGCCGTGCCCTTCGTGCTGTCTTCTTTATTCCGGCATTTGTTATTGCTGTTGCGCCGTGATTTCCCGTTTCCATCTCTAACTTCGGTGTACTGGGGTCGCTGGTGCTGCATCTGGCTAGCCGGCTGTCCTCACCCGCACAAAAGCGGGTCATGATGTTTGTTAATGCGGCCATCGTTCTCGGCTTATTTT
The DNA here is from genome assembly GCF_003073215.2 of Triticum urartu. Taxonomy (NCBI): domain Eukaryota; kingdom Viridiplantae; phylum Streptophyta; class Magnoliopsida; order Poales; family Poaceae; genus Triticum; species Triticum urartu. Next base: position 4,370,532 of record NC_053023.1, read on the forward strand.
GGCCGAGGTGTCTGGCGAGCCATTCGTCACGGACGCTATGCTTAAAAGCTGCCGTGACAGAGCTAGATCATGCTCGTCGTGACAGTGCAGCGCGCTCGGCAGTGGCTCGAATTCGTCGAGGATCAAGTCCCTGCGAATGTCAGCTTCCAAATCTGACCCGACGGCCAGGGGCATAGCTTTCGATCTGCTCCAGATGGCCAAGTGAATTGGCCCGCAGTGCGAAGCTGCCGAAGACGAAGATCTGTCCTGGGTGGAAGGTCTCACCCTGGACTACATCGCTATTGATGATCGTAGGAGCCATCAAGCCTAACGGTGACGACACAGAGGAACTCTCAATGAAATCACCAATGTCGGTGTCAAAACCGGTGGATCTCGGGTAGGGGGTCCCGAACTTGTGCGTCTAGGACGGATGGTAACAGGAGGCAAGGGACACGAAGTTTTACCCAGGTTCGGGCCCTCTTGATGGAGGTAAAACCCTACGTCCTGCTTGATTAATATTGATGATATGGGTAGTACAAGAGTAGATCTACCACGAGATCGGAGAGGCTAAACCCTAGAAGCTAGCCTATGGTATGATTGTTGTTCTGTATGTTGTCCTACCGGACTAAAACCCTCGGTTTATATATACACCGGATAGGGTTAGGGTTACACAAAGTCAGTTACAATGGTAAGAGATCTACATATCCGTATCGCCAAGCTTGCCTTCCACGCCAAGGAAAGTCCCTTCCAAACACGGGACGAAGTCTTCAATCTTGTATCTTCATAGTCCAGGAGTCCGGCTGAAGGTATAGTCCGGCCATACAGACAACCCCTAATCCAGGACTCCCTCAAAGAGCAATGGCAATCGTCGTCACAACAACATGTAGATGATTAGATGCTCATTTCTCCTAGTTTAGTATGCATGGAATTGCTTACTTTGGTGTGTGGAAATGTTATGTGTGTAGTCACTTATGTAATTATATGCTTAATTTGGTTATGCAATGCTATTTTTTAAGTATATATGTTGCTGCTATGTAGACAGAGTATAGATGTTGTGCAGAAAGAGCAAATCACATCGCACACGGACTAAACAATGGAAATCGTCAGTGACGATTTCATCAATCACTCACAATTGTATACCAGCAATCTTTTGCTCGCAACACACACGGCTAGTTAACATGAATTGTCTATGTTTTTATCGGTCTTCCCACACATTTCTGATTACTGAACCGTTTGCCGTGTATCACACACATCTTATTAAGTTGAACCATTTCTGTTGTGTTGGCTAATCACAAACAGTTCATCCGAGTGAACTGTATGCCGTATATCGCACAGACTTTGATCTGGCTGGCTGTTTCTATTCTGTTGCCTTATCACAAAAAGTTCATCCAAGTGAACTGTATGCTGTATGTCGCACACACCTTCATTTGTCCGACCGTTTCCGCTGTTATGCTCATCGCAAATAGTCCATTCGAGTGAACTGTATGCCAACCATCACACACGCAACTACAATTTGAATCGTGTTTGATATCTCCGCCATCGCAAATGTTTTGTATCATTTTGATGGTTTTATTACATCTTCATTTGCGATTAATGCATCACACACAATTTCGTCGAAGGGTCTCTGATTGTATTGTCGCATTAGTGCATCCTGAAGTAGTGTAATTTTTTGATGTGAAACTAAACTTCTTCAAAAGCATTGTGTTGATTCTAAATTTATGTAAGAGTCAGTATGGATCTTATAATGTCCACCAAATGGAGTATAAGGAGGCTAACATGTGCAGTGACGCTACATAATCAACCAACTATGAGAGTAAGTATGGTGACACATGGCAGGAGGTACTCATAAGAGAAATGCACTATGCAGTATAGTAGCGAGATCATGTGGTCCCTTGAGCATGGTTATTCTTCTACAAACAATTTTTGTTAAAGTGAGACGGTAAGGCACATGTAGAAATGTAATTCAAATTGTGATGTGATATCATAGACAGTACATTACGCTCTAGACGAGACCAGTGTGTAACAAGATTATTGCAGTCATTGTCTATTAAATGTAGCACGAGAGACTTTACAAAAATTTCTTTTAGAGGCTTGCCAACAAAGTGAGCTTGTCTCAGGTAGCAACGACACTTCCTCAATGTGTGCTTGAAAATCCCAACCAAGCTTTGCTCGTCTTGACTATCTAGTTTGTTCCTCGCCTATTTAAAACAATGAAATCTTTTGTGTTCTATCAGCAGAAACATAGGCAATCATTTCCATGAATAACATTAGTACATTACTTACATGTGAGTTGTGGAGGAAGATTGGAAATTGTTGTTTGTCTATAGTATAAGCTTTCCAGGAAGGGAAGATGCCCACAAAGTTCAAGACAACAATAAATGCTTCGTCTTCTAAATTGGGAAGAAGTGAAACAGGGGTCCTATTTGCTATAATTGGGGCTCTCTCCAGTTCGAAAAGAGATTTGGTAGCTGGAGTTGGTGTACTCTTTGCTAGAATGGGGATTTTATGTCGTAGTGCTGGAGCTATGTCAACTAGCATCGTCATACATTTTGCTGCAGTTGGGGTCTACTGTGTCGGGGCATCTGAGATGGCTAGTGCACTAGGGGTAGTGTCTACTAGAGTTTGGGGCTGTGTTTTGTGGGTCTGGTGATATTGCCACTACACCTGTTGGGCTATTTGATTTATCAAGTATCACTACCTTTTCCAAATAGTTCATGCTCCTTCGCGATCAACAATTATCATCTTCCTTTTGAACGTCTGATACACATGAACAACATTTGAATGGAGAAATATGTTATGATGACAGATGGATTATGTACTAAAAATGGATATGCATGACATATCCACATATATAATGTGTAAACTAAGCAAATGGCGGTGCAACAAAGTATAAGTATTGCAAAGCAATAGTTGTAAGATATGTGCGACCAATACACTACAAAAAAAGAGACATCCATGACATTTTGGGCCAAACGAATTTTTTTCTGTCATGCTTATGACATTTCTATGACGATAATTATGACAAAACCTGGTATCATCATAGATGTGGTGGGCTCCTACTTCTATGACAAAAAATCATGACAGAAAATGGGCTTTTCATCCTGTGCTGGCCGGAGACGCACCTGCATGACATTCTTTGGGCCGTCCATGATGGAAAAAATCGTGGTAGAAGCTAGTGCGAGGAAAATTTCGGGGAGTTCCCGGTTACAATGGGTGGTCAGGGCCAAGCAATGCACGAAGGGATTGCGCATTTCTCTTATACACGTACGCGCGTGTGTGCAAGGCGTTGGGCTCTAACTGAACCCGAGTGAGGCGTTCACTTACTGAACCCGAGTGATTGCACTAGTTACGTTACTGAACCCGAGCGATCAATCCCTTGGCTATTAACTGAACCCGAGCGATTCCTTTGCTACTGCTGCTAACTGAAGCCGATCGAACCTGCTGCCTCTTGATGAATAGTGACCGTTGTTGGGGGTTGGATGAACAGTTCTCGGTGGAGGGTGGATGAATAGGACCCTGTGGAGGCTCCATGAACAGTAGCTGGTGGAGGGTGGATGAACAGGACCCCGTGGAGGGCTGGTTGAGTAGTAGTTGGTGGAGGCTGGATGAACAAGACCCCGTGGATGAATAATAGCTGGTGGAGGCTGGAGGAAGTCGACGATGGATGAACAGTAGCAGGTGGAGGCTGCACGAGGTGCATGAACAGTAGCCCATGGAGGCCAGAGCGAAGCAGTAGATGGTTGATGACCCACAAGTATAGGGGATCTATCGTAGTCCTTTCGATAAGTAAGAGTGTCGAACCCAACGAGGAGCAGAAGGAAATGATAAGCGGTTTCCAGCAAGGTATTCTCTGCAAGTACTGAAATAAGTGGTAACAGATAGTTTTGTGATAAGATAATTTGTAATGAGCAACAAGTAACAAAAGTAAATAAGGTGCAGCAAGGTGGCCCAATCCTTTTTGTAGCAAAGGACAAGCCTGGACAAACTCTTATAAGATGTAAAGCGCTCCCGAGGACACATGGGAATATCGTCAAGCTAGTTTTCATCACACTCATATGATTCGCGTTCGGTACTTTGATAATTTGGTATGTGGGTGGACCGTGCTTGGGTACTCCCTTACTTGGACAAGCATCCCACTTATGATTAACCTCTATTGCAAGCATCCGCAACTACAACAAAAGTATTAAGGTAAACCTAACCATAGCATGAAACAATATGGATCCAAATCAGCCCCTTATCGAAGCAACGCATAAACTAGGGTTTAAGCTTCTGTCACTCTAGCAACCCATCATCTACTTATTACTTCCCAATGCCTTCCTCTAGGCCCAAATAATGGTGAAGTGTCATGTAGTCGACGTTCACATAACACCACTAGAGGAGAGACAACATACATCTCATCAAAATATCGAACGAATACCAAATTCACATGACTACTAATAGCAAGACTTCTCCCATGTCCTCAGGAACAAAAGTAACTACTCACAAAGCATAAACATGTTCATAATCAGAGGGGTATTAATATGCATATAGGATCTGAACATATGATCTTCCACCAATTAAACCAACTAGCATCAACTACAAGGAGTAATTAACACTACTAGCAACCTACTAGCACCAATCCCGGACTTGGAGACAAGAATTGGATACAAGAGATGAACTAGGGTTTTGAGATGAGATGGTGCTGATGAAGATGTTGATGGAGATTGCCCTCTCCCGATGAGAGGAGCATTGGTGATGACGATGGCGATGATTTCCCCCTCCGGGAGGGAAGTTTCCCCGGCAGAACAGCTCCGCCAGAGCCCTAGATTGGTTCCGCCAAGGTTCCGCCTCGTGGCGGCGGAGTTTCGTCCGAGAAGATGGCTTATGATTTTTTTCCCATCGAAAGACTCCATATAGCAGAAGATGGTCACCGGAGGGCCACCAGGGGGCCCACGAGGTAGGGGGGGGCGCCCCCCACCCTCGTGGGCAGGGTGTGGCCCCCTGGTGAAGTTCTTGCTCTCAGTATTTTTTATATATTTGGAAAACATCTTCCGTGAAGTTTCAGGACTTTTGGAGTTGTGCAGAATAGGTCTCTAATATTTGCTCCTTTTCCAGCCCAGAATCCCAGCTGCCGGCATTCTCCCTCTTTATGTAAACCTTGTAAAATAAGAGAGAATAGGCATAAGTATTGTGACATAATGTGTAATAACAGCCCATAATGCAATAAATATAATTGATATAAAAGCATGATGCAAAATGGACGTATCAACTCCCCCAAGCTTAGACCTCGCTTGTCCTCAAGCGAAAAGCCGAAATCGAAAAATATGTCCACATGTTTAGAGATAGAGGTGTCGATAAAAATAAAATACGGACATGAGGGCATCATGATCATTCTTAGAACAACAACTTATATAATTCTTGTCATATGATCTCTAATGCTAGAGTAATAATTCAATCACAATATCAAGTATGAATCGTAAACTTCATTGAAAACTAACAAACTACAATCTCAGTCATTGAAGCAATTGCAATTTATCATAACATAGGAAAGAGTCAATGTATAAGAGCTTTTCAGCAAGTCCACATACTCAACTATCATATAATCTTTCACAATTGCTGACACTCACGCAATACTTATGGTGTGGAGTTTTAATACACAGAGAAAGATAGGGGCTTATAGTTTTGCCTCCCAACGTTTTACCTCAAGAGGTAAATAGTCAAGATTTCATCAAAATTAGCCATTTTGCCATATATACCAGGATCTTTCCAACATATTGTGCTTGCCAAAGGATAAAGTGTAAGAAGGAAGGGTGAAAATCACCGTGACTCTTATGCAAGGTAGGAGATAAAAGTAAAAGATAGGCCCTTCGCAGAGGGAAGCAGAGGTTGTCATTCGCTTTTATGGTTGGATGCACAAAATCTTAATGCGAAAGAACATCACTTTATATTGCCCCTTGTGATATGGACCTTTATTATGCAGTCTGTCACTTTTATTACTTCCATATCACACGATTGTATAAATCTTATTTCATCCACACCAATCAATCATACATATTTAGAGAGCAATTTTTATTGCTTGCACCGATGACAACTTACTTGATGGATCTTACTCAACCATAGGTAGATATGGTGGACTCTTATGGCAAGACTAGTTTAAGGGTATTTGGAAGCACAAGTAGTATCCCTACTTGGTGCAATGAATTTGGCTAGCATGAGGGGGAAAGGCAAGCTCATCATGTTGGAAGATCCAAGACAATATAATTCATCTCAAATGTAAGAAAACATAACCCATTATGTTGTCTTCCTTGTCCAATGTCAACATTTTGGCATGTCATATTTTAATGAGTGCTCACAATCGTAAAAGATGTCCAAGATAGTATATTTATATGTGAAGACCTCTCTTTCTTTATTATTTCCTATTAATTGCAACGATAACCAAAACTGTGTTTGTCAACCCTCAACGACTTTTATTCATCATACTCTTTCTATGTGAGCTCATTACTCTCCATAAGATTCATATGATCTCTTTGTTTCTTTTTATTCCTTTCTTTTTTTCACTTAAGATCATGGCAAAATAATCAAGCCTGTGACTCAACACTAATCTTTATTATATAGCTGACAGACTCAATTACATAGAAGGATAATAAGGCAAAGCTTATGACTAGATCATACTAAGAACTTTTATTCTACTAGATCAAGATATTACCAAAAGGATCGAACTAAGAAAAAGGTAAAGATAAAGTGATGGTGATATGATACCGGGGCACTCCCCCAAGCTTGGCATTTGCCAAGTGGAGTGCCCATACCAGATACTGAATTCTTCTTTGTTGGTGGAGACGGTGGAGGTTTTGTTGATGGCGTAGGCTTCTTCCTTAATTTGCGTTTGAGGACAGAATTTTGGTCCCTTAGGTCCTCGATCTCCTGCTCTATGCTCAGTATCTTTTTGCATAGTTCCTGCTTGTTCTCCTGCAAGAGGCGAAAAGGAATAAACTCGATCTTAGGTTTCTTTACTCTATCCGGGAGACTTGACTTTTTGAACTCCATATGCATGTCCCCAGGTTGAGGTAGTGGGACTTCATCTTCATCTGAGCTCGTCTCCTCCTTCCCCTTGGGTTCATAGTCCTTTTCTTGTTCCGTAGTCCAACCGCAATGCTCCACATCCCCATAGACCATAGGTTCTGCAAGGTAATCAACCACGTAGCTTTCTCCTTCCGAATCCTGGGACGACATGTTGCTCTGTCTGCAGCAGGATAGCTCAAAACAAAGACAAGAGATATTTGTGTGATACGGGAGTCAAAACCTCTAGGAGATTATATAATGAATTTTTACCAACCAAAATACATGTCGTGTACGAAAACGGAGTCCGGAGAGCACACGAGGTGCCCACGAGGTAGGGGGCACGCCCAGTAGGGTAGGGCGCGCCCTCCACCCTCGTGGAGCCCTCGTGTCCTTCCCGGACTACTGCTTATTTTTCTATTTTTCTAAATATTCCAAAACGGAGAAATATTGCCATAAAAACTATTTTGGAGTCGGTTTACTTACCGTGCCACATACCTATTCCTTTTCGGAGTCAGAAACGTTCCGGAAAGTGTCCTTTATGTATTCCTCCGGGGTTACGGTTTCAATAACATTGGTTTCAACATTTATGGGATTACCTGAGATATAGTGTTTGATTCTTTGACCGTTCACCACTTTCGGATTTGTGCCTTCGAAGTTGTTGATTTTTATGGCACCGGAATGGTAGACCTCCTCGATAACGTTAGGACCTTCCCATTTAGAGAGAAGTTTTCCTGCAAAAAATCTTAAACGAGAGTTGTATAGCAATACATAATCACCTACATTAAACTCACGCTTTTGTATCCTTTTGTCATGCCATCTTTTAACTTTTTCTTTAAACAACTTGGCATTTTCATAGGCTTGGGTTCTCCATTCATCAAGTGAGCTAATATCAAATAACCTCTTCTCACCGGCAAGTTTAAAATCATAATTAAGTTCTTTAATAGCCCAATAAGCCTTGTGTTCTAGTTCGAGAGGTAAGTGACATGCTTTTCCATAGACCATTTTATACGGAGACATACCCATAGGATTTTATATGCAGTTCTATAGCCATAATGCATCATCAAGTTTCTTGGACCAATTCTTTCTAGACCTATTAACAGTCTTTTGCAAAATTAATTTGAGTTCTCTATTACTCAATTCTACTTGACCACTAGACTGTGGGTGATAAGGAGATGCAATTCTATGATTAACATCATATTTAGCAAGCATTTTACGGAAAGCACCATGAATAAAATGTGAACCACCATCAGTCATTAAATATCTAGGGACTCCAAATCTTGGAAAAATAACTTCTTTAAGCATTTTAATAGAAGTGTTATGATCAGCACTACTAGTTGGAATAGCTTCTACCCACTTAGTAACGTAATCAACAGCAACTAAAATATGTGTACAACCATTAGAGGAAGGAAAAGGTCCCATATAGTCAAACCCCAAACATCAAATGGTTCAATAACAAGTGAATAATTCATAGGCATTTCTTGACGTCTACTAATATTACCAATTCTTTGACATTCATCACAAGATAAGACAAACTTACGGGCATCCTTGAAGAGATAGTGCCAATAAAAATCAGATTGCAGTACCTTATGTGCAGTTCTATCTCCAGCATGGTGCCCTCCATAAGCTTCGGAGTGACACTTGCGTAGGATCTGTTCCTGTTCATGCTCAGGTACACAACGTCTAATAACACCATCTACTCCTTCTTATAAAGATGTGGGTCATCCCAAAAGTAATGCCTCAAATCATAGAAGAACTTTTTCTTTTGCTGGTATGTGAAACTAGGTGGTATAAACTTAGCAACAATGTAATTAGCATAATCAGCATACCATGGAGCAGTATGAGAAGCATTTATGACATTTAATTGCTCATCAGGAAAGCTATCATCAATAGGTAGTGGGTCATCAAGCACATTTTCTAACCTAGACAAGTTGTCTGCAACGGGGTTCTCAGCTCCTTTTCTATCAACAATATGCAAATCAAATTCTTGTAGCAAGAGAACCCATCTAATAAGTCTAGGTTTAGCATCTTTCTTTTCCATAAGATATTTAATAGCAGCATGATCAGTGTGAATAGTTACTTTAGAATCAACAATATAAGGTCTGAACTTATCACAAGCAAATACAACTGCTAAGAATTCTTTTTCAGTAGTAGCATAATTTCTTTGAGCATGTCTAGAGTTTTACTAGCATATTGATAACATTTAGTTTCTTATCAACTCTTTGTCCTAAAACAGCACCTACAGCATAATCACTAGCATCACACATAATTTCAAAGGGTAAATTCCAATCAGTGGCTGAACAATAGGTGCAGAGATCAATGCTTTCTTAAGTATTTCAAATGCTTCTACACAATCATCATCAAAGACAAATGGTATATCTTTTGTAATAAATTAGTCAGAGGCCGAGAGATTTTTGAGAAGTCCTTAATGAACCTCCTATAAAAACCGGCATGACCAAGGAAACTTCTTATACCTTTGATGTCCTTGGGACATGGCATCTTTTCAATAGCATCAACCTTGGCTTTATCAACTTCAATACCTCTTTCAGAAACTTTATGCCCCAAGACAATACCTTCATTAACCATAAAGTGGCACTTTTCCCAATTCAAGACAAGATTAAGTTTCTTCACATCTCTGCAAAACTCGATCAAGGTTGCTCAAGCAATCATCAAAAGAAGATCCATAGACGGAAAAGTCGTCCATGAAAACCTCACAAATCTTTTCACAAAAGTCAGAGAATATAGCCATCATGCATCTTTGAAAGGTAGCAGGTGCATTACATAAACCAAAAGGCATACGTCTATAAGCAAAAGTACCAAAAGGGCATGTAAAAGTAGTCTTTGATTGATCTTTAGCGACACAGGTATTTGAGAGAAACCAGAATAACCATCTAGAAAGCAAAATGTGTATGTTTGGATAATCTTTCTAGCATTTGATCGATAAAAGGTAAGGGGTAATGATCTTTTTAGTAGCCTTATTTAATTTGCAGGAAATCAATTACCATCCTATAACCTGTAATAATTCTTTGAGGAATCAATTCATCTTTATCATTAGGAACAACAGTAATACCTCCCTTCTTAGGGACACAATGGACAGGGCTTACCCACTGACTATCAGCAACGGATAAATTATACCTGCCTCAAGGAGCTTTAGTATCTCCTTTCTTACCACTTCTTTCATTTTAGGATTCAGCCGTCGTTGATGATCACGAACTGGTTTAGCATCTTCTTCCAAATTAATTTTATGTTGACATAGAGTGGGACTAATGCCCTTAAGATCATCAAGAGTATACCCAATAGCAGCGCGGTGCTTCTTCAGAGTTTTCAATAATCTCTCTTCCTCATGCTCTGAAAGGTTAGCACTAATAATAAAATGATATATCTTTTTCTCATCAAGATAAGCATATTTAAGAGTATCAGGTAACGGTTTAAGCTCAAACACGGGATCATCCTTGGGTGGAGGAGGACCCCCTAGGATTTCAACAGGTAAATTGTTTTTAAGAATAGGTTCCTGTTTAAAGAATACTTCATCTAATTCCCTTCTTTCATTCATAAACATGTCATTTTCATGGTCTAGCAAGTATTGTTCTAAAGGATCACTAGGAGGTACGGCAATAGAAGCAAGACCAATATTTCATCCTTATACTAGGTAATTCTTCTTCTCGGTGTTGTCTACTAAATTTAGAAAAATTAAATTCATGAGTCATATCATCTGAACCGATAGTAACAACATCTCTTTTGCAATCTATGGTAGCATTAATATTATTTAAGAAGGGTCTACCAAAATATAATGGGACAAAAGCTATCTTGTGGGGAACCAAGAAAAAGAAAATCAGCAGGATATTTAGTTTTCCCACACAAGACTTCAACATCTCTAACAATTCCTATTGGTGAAATAGTATCTCTATTGGCAAGTTTAATTGTGCCATCTCAGGAGGTGCAATATCGTGCATAACTTCTTGGTATAAAGAATAAGGTATTGCACTAGCACTAGCACCCATATCACATAAGCCATGATAACAATGATGTCCTATTTTAACAGAAATAATAGGCATGCCTACCACAGGTCTAGGTTTATCTTTATCACGGGGTTTAGCAATTCTAGAAGTTTCATTATAGAAATAAATAACATGCCCATCTATATCATCAGACAAGAGATCTTTAACAATAGCAATGTTAGGTTCAACTTTAACTTGCTCAGGAGGTGTATATGTTTGAATATTGCTTTTACGAACTACAATTGAAGCTTTAGCATGATTCTTTATCCTAACATGGAAAGGTGGTTTCTCAACATAAGAAGTAGGAACAATAGGATCATTATAGTGATATCTTTTCTTCAACTTTAATAGGTGCAGCTACTTTTACTTCTATGGGAGGATGATATTTAAACCACTTCTCCTTGGGGAGATCAACATAAGTAGCAAAAGATTCACAGAAAGAAGCTACTATCTCAGAGTCAAGTCCATATTTAGTGCTAAATTTACGAAAAATATCGGTATCCATAAAAGATTTAACACAATCAAACTAGGTGTCATACCTGACTCCTTACCTTGTCGAGGTCCCAATCTTCAGAGTTGCGTTTAATTCTTTCCAATAAATCCCATTTGAATTCAATAGTCTTCATCATAAAAGCCAGCACAAGAAGTATCGAGCATGGTGCGATTGTTACAAAAAGCCAGAATAATAATTTTTGAATAATCATTTCTCTTGAGAGCTCATGATTGGGGCATGAATATAACATTGACATAAGCCTCCCCCAAGCTTGAGCGATGCTTTCTCCTTTGCGAGGCCAAAAATTATATATATAATTGCGATCATGATGAACAAGATGCATAGGATAAAACTTCTGATGAAATTCCAATTTCAATCGTTCGTATTTCCAAGACCTCATATCATCACATAGCCTATACCATGTCGATGCATCTCCCCTCAAAGATAAGGGAAATACCTTTTTCTTAAAAACATCTCCGGGTACACCTGCAAGCTTAAATAATCCACAAACTTGATCCACATATATCAGATGTTCATCAGGATGTTTTGTTCCATCTCCTAAAAAAGGATTAGCTAGCAGTTTTTCTATCATACCCAAAGGAACTTCAAAGAAAGCATTTTCATTTTCATTTCTAGTAGGTTCAGTAGGTTGAGGAGCAACTCTTTGTTCTACTGGTTCGGGGTGAAGATACGCCGAAAAAGCCCCTCAGAGGATTACTTTCCATGATAACAAGTGACAGTAAATTTCAGCACATTATATAAATTTTTCCTTACCAAATTCCACCTACCAAGCGCCTTCACTCCCGCAACG